>NC_086321.1:232149709-232397209 GCF_036172605.1 Pelobates fuscus | reverse complement strand
CCTCAAACCTGGCTTCAAATAGGGCCCTCCATTGAGTGTGTGGGCTATCATGCCGGGCTTCCCGCGTGGCGGCCATCTTGGACTCGCCGCGAGGATCATGCTGCGAGACACATCTGCCCTCCGGTTCAGCTTGTTCGTATCCCCTTCCGTGGGTAGTTGGTGGACCGAGATAACCCCCATCGGTCCAGGGGGGGGGATCGGAGTGAAGTGGGTCCGCTTGCAGGGCCTGAGCTCCGGGAGATCGGCCGCCTCTCCCTCGACCAGGCCCCATCAGGTTACCTTCAGGCTCTCGGGCTGTCATCAACAGTGGTTTCATGATAAGTGTGATATTGTGTGCCAGGAGTCTCCTGAGTACAGGTTCTGCCAGGCTGTTTGTAATATTGAGCTTAAATACTGGGCTCATGCACAGTTTTCCTCTTTTTCATGCAGGAGCTCAAGCTGTGCACGTCTGCTTGCCTTGGCAGTCAGGCTCCGCCCCCCAATGGTTCAAACTTTAATTTAACCTCTTAAGGACACATGACAGAAATATTCCATCATGATTCCCTTTTATTCCAGAAGTTGTGTGCTTAAGGGGTTAAATTCCTCAAGTAATTCCTTGTAATTGTGTGCAATGCTCCTATTACTCTCCCATAAAGGATTGACCCAAGCTAAAGCTTTACCTTTAAGTTGATTTATCAGATAACCAATTTTAGCTCTGTCTGTGGGAATAGATCCCAGTGAGGCCTCAAAATGATATTCAATTTGATTTAGGAATCCCCAGCATTCTTGAATATTACCATCAAAATGCGGGGGAGGAGATAGTAGGTGCCTTAGACACTAAGCGGAGGTAACACAGTCGGAGAAGCCGCAGGTTGCAGACAGGGCCGGCCTTAGGGGTGTGCGAGCTGTGCGGCCGCACAGGGCGCCATGGAGCAGTGGGCGCCCTGCGGCCACAAAGCTCACACATGGCCGGCCGGGATAAAAAAAATGTTTTACAAATTTTGCGGCGGGGGCGGAGCTAAAATGCCATCTAACTGCTGCAGGGGAAGCAGGAAGGAGTCCCTGCTTCCCCCAACAACCAGAATCCAGGAGCTGCACTGCCTGTCTGCCTCCACAAGGAACAGAGGTAACTATGTGATTGTCTGCTTGTGTGTTTGTGTCTGTGTGTTTGTCTGCCTGTGTGTGGCTGTCTGCCTGTGTGTGTGTGTGTGACTGACTCTCTGTGTGTGTGACTGTGCGTGTATGTGTGTGTGTGACTGTCTGTGTGTGTGACTGTCTGCCTGTGTGTGTGTGTGTGTGTGTGTGACTGTGTGTGTGTGGCTGTCTGCCTGTGTGTGTGACTGTCAGCCTGTGTGTGTGTGACTGTCTGCATGTGTGTGTGTGTGTGTGTGTGTGTGACTGTCTGTGTGTGTGACTGTCTGTGTGTGTGACTGTCTGTGTGTGTGACTGTATATCTGTGTGTGTGACTGTCTCTGTGTGTGTGTGCCTGTCTGTGTGTGGCTGTCTGCCTGTGTGTGTGTGACTGTGTGTGTGTGTGTGTGTGTGACTGTCTGCGGCTGTTTGCCTCTGTGTGTTTGGCTGTCTGCCTGTGTGTTTGTGTGTGGCTGTCTGTGTGTGACTGCCTGCCTGTTTGTGTGTCTGCCTATGTGTGACTGTCTGGGCAGACTAGATGGGCCGAATGGTTCTTATCTGCCGTCACATTCTATGTCTGTGTGTTTGTGTGTGGCTGTCTGTGTGTGACTGCCTGCGTGTGTTTGTGTGTATGGCTGTCTGCCTGTGTGTGTGTGACAGGGTGTGTGGGAGGGGGGGCGCTGTGAAGATTTTTCGCACAGGGCACCCAAAGGCCTAAGGCCGGCCCTGGTTGCAGATGTGCTGTTCGAGTAAGAAGCGTGCTGAAGGCCTGGACAAGTTGATCCATATGGTGATCATTCTTCTCTAGCTTTCTCTTGCAAGCAACTATGTGCTGGCACAATTCTACAGGATCTATGGCCCTGTAGTAATGTCAGGATTACTAATTGATCCAGCGCGTAGGATTGTGTCACACTGAGGACTAATAGGTAACATATTACTGGGCCATAGAATGGCCGGACTTAACGTACCAAAGAATAGTCAGGATACTTCCCGAGGTTAGGGAATACAGAAAGAGACACAGTGATAAGGGAAAGCCATAAGTCAGGGATACCAAAACACAGAAAAGTCAAACGAAGCAAAAGTCAAAAAACAGAATATAAATGCTCAGGAACACACTCTCGTACAACCATGAGGGAAACCATGACAGGTGAATGAGGAAAAGTAATTTTGAGTTTAAACAAGTGCTTTACAGTTCTGATTGGACAAAAACGACATTTGAGCCCAAAACGTGCGCGTGCATCTCCCACGTGATGTCACGCACACGCCGACTTCATCATTAACGTGGGTGGACGTGGGGGTATAATTTGGAGTGGATCGTTCATCAACATGCTGCAAGAGTTAGTTAAACAGACGCACATCCGCTGGGCGCAGATACCGCAAGGTGAGGAGGAATATGTTACAGTCTCACTGCTCTGTCCATTTCAGTGTGTGAGGGAGACTGGCAACTGTCTCAGGGGAGGGAAGCTAAACAATGAAATAAAGGGGCTGAGTGACCAGGGCTAACAACCAACAGCCATCCAACTATACCCCAAATACTTCAGCCGCCATAGCTTCATCACAGACATCACAGACATGGTAAGAGGTATCTCTGTTAGGGTTCAGTTCTGGGGAAGCTTATATTTAACATATTTATAAATGATCTTGAAATATGCATTGAATGTCATGTTTCGGTGTTTGCAAATGACACAAAACCGAACATACAACAGAGAGCGATGAGTACAAAATGGCTCGGCACGCGAACGATCTTCGTTACCCGAACATACAACAAATAGCCAAATGTCTCGATATGCAAACGGTCTTTGGTACCCGAACATACAACAAAGAGCCATGAGTAAAAAATTGCTCGGTACGCGAACGATCTTCTTTACCTGAACATACAACAAAGAGCCAAATGTCTCGATACGCAAACGATCTTCAATACCCAAACTTACAACAAAGAGCCATGTCTCATTTTCAAGTCAGACAATTATTGTAATAATGGCCAACAGTAAATTTTTAGCAAGTTGAAAGGCAGGAACCACTCAAATAAATGTAAGGTGCTTATTATTAGACTGATCTCTGCATTTCTAATGCATACATATAAATGTAAAATGCTGTAATTTGGGGAGTCTGGAACAGATTGATCAATTTTACATTAATTGTTATGGGAAATGTTGATTAAGTTCTCGAACACTTCGGGACTCGAACAGCCTTTGGGAACGGATTAGGTTTGTGTTGCCAGGTTCCACGGTATTACTTTTCTCCAGAGGGATTTAGATAGATTTGGGGAACTGGGCACTTAAATGGCAGATTACATTTAATGTAGAAAAATGCAAAGTTATACACTTCGGTTAAAGAATGCACAAACAACTTATACCCTAAATGGTAGTGAATTAGGGATAACAACGCGTGAGAAAGATTTTAGAATTGGTATACAACAGGGGCTCCCAACCCAATCCGTAAGTACCCCCTACCAGTCCAGGATTTAGGGATTAAACTTGAGTCTAAAGTGTTTTTTTGTTGTTTTTTTCTAAAAACACCTTAGACACAATTGGCTCATCCTTAAATCCTTGACTGTTAGGGGGTACTTGAGTACTGAGTTGGGAATTACTGGTATAGACAACAAACTACGCAACAATGTGCAATGTCAATCAGCAGTGACTGAAGCCAGTAAGGTATTGTCATGTATAAAAAAAGAGACTTAATTCTCGGGTCAGACCACATCTGTTCTAAAAGAAGGATATTATGGAATTAGAAAAGTGCAGAAGCGGGCTGCAGAATTAATAAAAGGAAATGGAACATTTTAGCTATGAAGAGAGGTTAACAAACTTAAACCTCTTTAGTTTAGAAAAATGATGCCTCAGAGGGCATGTGATAGCATTATACAAATATATCTGGAGCCAATTTAAACCATTGCCTGGAAATCTATTCACAAACAGGACTATATATAGGACACAAGGGCGTTTCCTATTAGTCCTCAGCCTGACACAATCCTACATGCTGGATCGATTAGTAATCCTGACAGACACATTTGTTCACCTTAACTGAATCTTACCTGATCCATATATTCTATATACTGGGGGCAGGAGGGAGACTGGCAGTGATTGTCTAATCCCTAAATTATATAGTGTTTATATTATGTATGCAAAGTACTAAATCACCACTGAAACCAATAAAATGTATTTAAGCATTTAGCTCTTTGCACCCAACATAACATCTGTTTTGCCTAGGTAAACAAGCACACAAATACAGAATACACATTTAAATACTGAGTTACTGACAATTAAAACATGTTAAAGGCTTCTTTCTATTAAAAATGAATGCTCAACTTATACAATAGGGTTTGATTGGCTTTAAAGATACCATAACATGAAATAAACAAATAACTGAAATATTACTGAGCACGACAAACTTCATGAAATTGTCACATCAGGTTGTTTGTTGTGTCATGTAATTTGTCATAACTCATTTAAATATTAAAATAATGGACAAAAACTAAGCCAACTCTGGTGGTGTTTTCAAAGGTTTGCATGAAAATGGTTTTACCATGATTAACATAAAACTGTTAATATCAGACACAGTGGCGGATCCAGAGTGCAGTGTGTGTGTGTGACAATGTATGTGTGTGGGGGCAGTGTGTTTATGGGGGGCAGTGTGTGTATGGGGGGCAGTGTGTTTATGGGGGGCAGGGGCAATGTGTGTGTGTATGGGGGGCAGGGGCAATGTGTGTGTATATGGGGGGCAGGGGCAATGTGTGTGTGTATGGGAGGCAGGGGCAATGTGTATATATGGGGGGCAGGGGCAATGTGTGTGTGTATGGGGGGCAGGGGCAATGTGTGTGTGTATGGGGGGCAGGGGCAATGTGTGTGTGTATGGGGGGCAGGGGCAATGTGTGTATATGGGGGGCAGGGGCAATGTGTGTATATGGGGGGCAGGGGCAATGTGTGTGTGTGTATGGGGGGCAGGGGCAATGTGTGTGTGTGTGTATGGGGGGCAGGGGCAATGTGGGTGTGTGTGTGTATGGGGCAGGGGCAATGTGTGTGTGTGTGTGTATGGGGGGCAGTGGCAATGTGTGTGTGTGTATGGGGGGCAGGGGCTGTGTGTGTGTGTATGGGGGGCAGGGGCAATGTGTGTGTGTGTGTATGGGGGACAGGGGCTGTGTGTGTGTGTATGGGGGACAGGGGCAATGTGTGTGTGTGTGTGTGTGTGTATGGGGGGCAGGGGCAATGTGTGTGTGTGTGTATGGGGGGCAGGGGCAATGTGGGTGTGTGTGTGTATGGGGCAGGGGCAATGTGTGTGTGTGTGTGTATGGGGGGCAGGGGCAATGTGGGTGTGTGTGTGTGTATGGGGCAGGGGCAATGTGTGTGTGTGTGTGTATGGGGGGCAGGGGCAATGTGTGTGTGTGTGTGTATGGGGGGCAGGGGCAATGTGTGTGTGTGTGTATGGGGGGCAGGGGCAATGTGTGTGTGTGTGTGTGTATGGGGGCAGGGGCAATGTGTGTGTGTGTGTGTATGGGGGGCAGGGGCAATGTGTGTGTAGAAGAAGGATGGGGGGGGGGGGGGGGGGTTTAATGTGTGTGGTTTTTTTTTTTTTTACATTTAATTAAAAATTAATATATACTTTATGTCCCCCCTCCCTTCTTACCTTTACTGGGAGGAGGGGGGACATCTTTCGTTCCCTAGTGGTCCAGTGGGGTTCATTGGTGGTCCCAGTGGTAGGAGTGAACTCTAGCCCGCGCTCCAGGGCTAGAGTTCACTCTCGCGAGATTTGGAGCGTTGCCGTGGTAACCGCGGCAACGCTCCAAATCTCGCGAGAGGAGGACCCGGAGGAGCTGCTGGTAACAGCTCCCAGGTCCTCTCTCCCTCCCCTTCCGGTCGGCTGTCAGTAATGTGCCTGCGGACCGGGGAGGGAGATCACTGATCTCCCTCCCCGGTTTGCAGGCACAATGCAGGGCTGGCACTTGGGCAATGTCAGCCCTGCATTAGCCGGCAGGGGAGAATCTCGGGGGGGGCAATTGCCCCGTTGCCCCCCCCCCCTGGATCCGCCACTGATCAGACATCCCAAATCTTTCGGAAGTTCCACATTTCTCCTGCATTGTTTCCCTGACGCCTGCAAATGAATACAACATCCCAGAAATCAATTGAATACATCAACTAGTGTATTTTCAAGCAGAATGACCTGCAGGTGGTACTGTAGTGATCCCTCCTTAATCAGAGTGGACAGCAGTGAGACTTTGCCCAATTGTGCCCATTGTTTGGCTACCTGGCAGCAGCCATTCTGTGTGCTGATTCTTTACCAGTGTCCCCAACCTAAGCTTCCTGTTTGCAGGCAGTGAGTTTGTGGTGTCTAGGTGCAGGGTGCTCGGCAAGGAGGAGCTGTCAGAGCACCATGGGGGACCAGGGAGCCCTGGCTTATACCTGGCAGCGCTGGGGCAGGTGCTCCTACAGCTTCTTTGCAGGTACCCCCCCCTGGTGTGGAACCTTTATTGTTTTGGTTGGGGAATCCCATACACCATAACTCCTGGTAAAGAAATAGCCAGCAATGTGTAAGCAGTTGTGGATGGTCTTTGACACTGCAGTTAAAATAAATTATACTTATAATCCTCATCCAGCCATTGCAGCTGCATCAACTGCCCTTAGTACCCTAAGGACAAGTAGATATAGAATGCAAACCAAATAACATAATCTCTTAATAATTGTGTCTACATATCCTGTACACATTTAATAATATTTGACTGTAAAATCACTTTTATATGGATATTTTGGACCAAGTGAGCATTACAGAATATTGACAAACATGGTTAGTTACTAAAGTGAATTTCAAATTCTGGCTTACAGAATGTTTCCAATTCTGCTTTTGTGACCTTAACCCCTTAAGGACCAAACTTCTGGAATAAGAGGGAATAATGACATGTCACACATGTCATGTGTCCTTAAGGGGTTAAAGGGACACTATAGTCACCTGAACAACTTTAGCTTAATGAAGCAGTTTTGGTGTATAGAACATGTCCCTGCAGCCTCACTGCTCAATCCTCTGCCATTTAGGAGTTAAATCTCTTTGTTTATGAACCCCAGTCACACCTCCCTGCATGCGACTTGCACAGCCTTCCATAAACACTTCCTGTAAAGAGAGCCCTATTTAGGCTTTCCTTATTGCAAGTTCTGTTTAATTAAGATTTTCTTATCCCCGCTATGTTAATAGCGTGCTAGACCCTGCAATAGCCTCCTGTATGTGCTTAAAGTTCAATTTAGAGATTGAGATACAATTATTTAAGGTAAATTACATCTGTTTGAAATTGAAACCAGTTTTTATTTCCATGCAGGCTCTGTCAATCATAGCCAGGTGAGGTGTGGCTAGGGCTGCATAAATAGAAACAAAGTGATTTAACTCCTAAATGACAGTGAATAGAGCAGTGAAATTGCAGGGGAATAATCTATACACTAAAACTGCTTTATTTAGCTAAAGTAATTTAGGTGACTATAGTGTTCCTGTAAATTTGAAATTTACTGTGAATTCTCACATTATACCCTGCATGTCTATTCTTCATTTTCAAAAATCATTTCAAAATTGCCCCTCTTCCCCTTGTATATACAGTGTGTATGTGTCAGTGTGTGTGTGTCAAAGTGTGTGCATGTGTACAGGTGTTTGCATGTGTCAGTGTGTTAATAGTGTGTGTAAATAGTTGCAATATGTTGTTAAATAAATAGTTGTATCCTTGTTCATATAGGTTTGTTAGCTGGTGAAAAATAAACAGAACAGCTGAATGCTAGTTTAAATCAAAGCTTTAATGCATTTTAGAACATCATAGTTGTTTTAAAAAAAATTAAATCAGCAAGAAAAATGTCCTTTCAGAATTTTCCCAACCATTCAATTTTATTATATCACATTACAATGACAGGCTAATAATCTCATTTGCTTTGAGAAAAGCCAACAGGAGGCTGCAACCAATATAATAAAAAATAGCATCAAATAAATGCTTAATATGCATATTTTGCCAAGGACAGAAACTTAATTACTTTAAGATTTAAAGTGAGAATATTGACATAAACATGTGACCACTTAGGCTTTGTGTGGCTTCTCTATTTAAAACATTTTTAGCACTGGAGAAATAGCTTTTTCCAAAATAATTTGTCCATTTATATAAACCAAAGCTTACTTAATATGATCGACTTACACTGTAAGATTAAAATTTGCACTGCAAAAGGCTTCACCATATTTCATTTATTACCACTCATACCTAAAAAAAACTACAAATTAAAAATTATAATCAAGACACCACAATATCCTATGCTTATATCTGTCAATGAATCCTCACATCCATTATTACAAGAATGATTTTCCCAAATTGCTGCAGCTAAAATACTTAAATTAGCAATCAGATTTCTCTTTGGATCAGCAAGCTGTTACCCCAGGTATTTATTATGTCCTTGAAAATTCACACCTCCCCCCATTTTACCAAGCTTTGACTCTTGTCAGTGATATTTGAGAGGTATTTTGTCAGTAGTGGATGTATACATTGAAAACTAATTGTCCTTCCCAGTTCTCTAAAACACATTGGGGATCTTGAATGTAGATATTTACACATTGAACACCTAATACGCTTAATGCCAGTACAAGTTGCCAAGTACAAGACAAAACCTCTGCACTTTGTAGAAAAATTGTGCAGTCATATAGTTAATTCAGTATGTTGTACAATTTTAATGAAGGTTGACTTTAAAAACCCATCCAACTTTCCTTCAGTCTCTGTCAGAAAAAGAGCTGGATAGGGCAATACTGGATGAGGATTGTAAAAAGGCATTTAGAGGTTTTATGCCTTTTGTGAAATGTGCTAATCATAGAGTGTTGTCTTGCAAGATTTTTTATTGGTGGTGAAGGAGGGGGGGTAAGGGCAAAAGAACACTATGTTGTGCTAAGGCCCAATTGAACACCATCTATTCAATACATATAACATTAAGCTTTAAATAAAAGCAAGACATTAAATATAGTGAAAAAAATCCATATATAAATGTATCCCAACGGTAAAAAGAAATATATTACAAAATACAAATAACTGAATATAAAAAAACATTTACTTAGTAAGCCCCTTGTGCAGATACTAAGGGTGAAAAAATATAAAGTGTATAGAATTGACTAGTTAAGCATCTACCCCAATCATTCACTGAAAAATGAAAAACAGATTATATATATATAGTGTTTATAGGTGACAAGGTTCATACTCCATTCTTGACTGTCACTTTCCAGCTATCCATAAACAAATTGGTATAACCTGGGGCGAACCTGGTCCCCGTAGTAGTACCCTGAAGATGTATAAAAAAAAATGTGAGAATTAAAGCAAAACATTTTTGTTTTGGTTTTTAATGCACTCAATAATTTTAATAAGAACCCAGCTTTCTGTTCTTCAAAGTGAGTTGACCTAGTTAAGGGGGGATGAAGGTATATATATCTTTCCAATCTAATCCCTATATAATTGTAATAATATGTGTACCAATTGCAGTAAATGAAAAGAAATATGCTTAGATAAATTAGTCAAAATAGAGCCTAGGAACCAGACAGAGACAGAACGTAGATGTTACGGGTGGCGGCCTGAAGTGCCTGATGTAGATGATGGGAGTCTCAGCGTGGAAATGGACTGGGTCTTGTGCAGGGTAGCAATACACCTCTTGGTGTTAAGCACCAGGGTTTGTGCGGCCACATACCAGAACCTTGATGCAGCTTAAGCGGATGCCAGGAGCTGATATTAAGCAGATAAGTTTCCAGTACTAGAAACAAGGCAAGACTAGAACAGGGAATACAAATACAAAAGGATAGTCCTGCGCTCACTCGCATCACTCCTGGGCGGCAGCAATGACCACAGCACACATGAGCCCCAATACATACAGTAAAAACCAAAGAAAAAGTTACCTGCGCTCTCTCCAAAATCCCTATGTATATTTAAACAAATGGAGGTCATTTAGTTACTCCGATGGCCATTGGAGGTAATGCCCGCCTGCCAACGTCAAGGCAGACCCCCCCCCCCCCCCAGGCGGGTCCTACACTGACCTTCACCTTGCTTCCTTGAGCTTCTGGCAAAGACATATCTAATGAGACAGAGAGGGGTATTTTGTATACACACCCCTATATACTTATTAACCCTTAATGGGGAACACATGGGATGGGCAGCAGCATTGTAACATAGCTGTGTGATACAAAAAGTGAATACAAATACAAAAAGATAGTCCTGCGCTCACTCCCATCCCTCCTGGGTGGCAGCAACGACCACAGTACACATCATCACAAAGACTAGAACAGGCACCAAACAAGATGACAAGACTAGAAGAATCCAGAACCGAAGAAGGACAGACAGCAGAACATGTACACAATACATGAGGGAAACATTAACAGGACATGGACAGTGCAGGACAGGACAGGGCTGTACATGAACTCGGAATACAAGACAAAATAAAACCAGACAAGAGATACAAGGTAAAACAAGAGGAGACATAACTAAGTGCTATATATTTAATAAACATTGGAGATTTAGACGTAAATAAATGGCCAAGATGTATGTAGCCCACTACTGCGCCAAAGTACTCCAATTACGGTGGGTCCTAACTGCCTTGATATACATGACTAAAAAAAAAAACAACACACACAGTACTTACTTTCAAAGAAAGGAGCAGAGGAAATTAGACCACTGCTTACAGGAACAGGCTGAAACAAAAAGGATTAATTGGCAAAGGAATGGGTATGGCAACAAAAAACAAACATTTAAAGCAATCCAGAAGACTGGGAATTCCAGGTACGGAATAAAGGAATGAACCCAGAAAACTCAGCATAAAAAAAACATAGACATAGAACAGAAAAACAGAAAAAAAACAAGAAAAACTAAACAAAAATTGTAAAAAGAGTACTGGATATCAGAAGCCAAGGCCAGACATCTGAGCAGAACAGAAACAAATGTGACAGTAGATGCAAAAAAAATTATTAATAAAAGGAATAGATAAAATGAAAATAGTTCAAAATCAAAGTCTAGGAAGCGAGCAGGAATCAGAAACTAAAGCGGGTAGTCAGATGAACCGAAATCATTAGAACGGAGAGAAGAGAAGTCAGGAACCAGGGCAGAAATCAGGAACCAGGAAAGCAAAGGAAACACAGAAATTGTTCTGGTAAACAGGAAACCACGCAAGGGCAAGGAGGTACTGGGACTAAAATAGCCTGCACTGATTAGCAAAAGGGGCTTGCTAATTACAACCAGGTGAGTAACCATGGCAACAGTGATTAACACCTTAATGACGAGTGACGGACGAGGTCCATCACAGAGGGGAGACGGATCAGTGCTGATCCTGCCCCCTGTGTAAAGAAAAATAAAGTTAGAATAAAATCCCACCCCCCTTTACCCATTTTAATAAAAAATTAACCCCTTCCCTGCCAATTGATCACTGACTACAGTGATCAATTGGCAGGGATTACATTTTACTATGATCTGATTTTTTTTTTTACCCCCTGAGATTTAATTCTTTTTTTAAAACACTCAGGGGTAAATTTATTTTATTAACTAATTTAAGTATTTTAAAATTATATATTTAGCTAGCTGGGGTGGATGGAAGTTAGTGGGGAATTGGGGGATTTGGTGTTAAGCTAACTAGGGGTTAACGTTAAAACACGTTTTGAAATAAGCTTTAAAAAGTTAGAAATGAAGTTAAAAAAGTTTTAATAACGTTTAAGTAAAAAAAAAAAAAAAAACCCTTTACCCAGTCCAAATAAAAATGAGCCCCTTCCCTGCCAGTCGATCACTGCCTACAGTGATCAAAATACAGATCACAGTATTATACTGTGATCTAATTTTTTTTAACCCCTGACAATTAACTTTCATTTATTTTTTAACCCTCAGGGGTTTGATTTATTTAATTAACTAATTTAAATATTTTATAATTATATATTTAGCTAGCTGGGGTGGGTGGGAGTTATGGGAAAATGGGGAGTTTACTCTTAGTGCTGCTTACTGCTAGTTAGGGGTTAACGGTAAAAAAAAAGCTTAGAAAAATGTTAAATCTGTAAAAAAAAAAGTTTAGGAAAGTTTCAAAAATTAAGAAGTAAAACAAAAGTTTAAAAACTAATTTTAAAAAGTAAAAAAAGTTTAAAAAAGTAAAAAAATACATTTCAAAACGCTCATTACCACTACAACTGGAACAAACTAGAGAAAAAATGATCCCACGCTAAGGTTCAAAATATGCCTTTTGAATTACCCCAGGGTGCATTCTTTAATAAATAGTATATGTTTGTGGGGAAGTTTTAATAACCAACCATCTAAAGTACTCCAAATTTGAACATGGACACAGTGTAAAACTTCAAAGTTAGAAAAAATCTGAATGGCTGCATCTCAAATGTGCCCCTTCAACATCCACATATACCTGGCAAAGGTAAATACGGGGGTATTGCTGTACTCAGACCACATAGCTGAGCAACATATGAAGTATTATACAGTCATAGCACACATAAGGTTTGCAAAATATACTGTGCAAACTCACTTTGTGTGTCAGAAAGGCAGAAGAAGGGGGCGGGGCCGGACCACCATGCCGAGAGGTCGCATCCAAGGCGAGCTCCTGCGAACCACCAATGTTAATGGCTATGAAAAGCCTCAAACTCACCCATCCGTAGTCTGGAAGCAACTGTCCTGCGGGCAAAGGGGTACCAGTGCTGAAACCTCGATGAAAAGGAGCATAACAAACCCTGAAAGGGATAAGCAGCACATGAGGCCTACCTGGGCGGTGAGTAAGGTGGACGGCTGCCGCCTTGCTATCCTGCCCTGTGATTTCCCTCCGGAGCTCCAACGCCACGTGGTAAGGGCCCCGTTACCCTCCCCCCCCCCCTTTGGACCGGCGGGAGTCATCCCGGTGCCAGGAGACCGTCCCCGCGACCTACAGCGCCCAGGTCTGGTGGGGCCCCAGCTACTAAAATGGCGGGCGAGGGAGGCGAACCTGAAGTGGCGGCACAGCCAGGGACCACCAATGCACAGTGGAACAGAACCCCCGATGCAGCAAACCCCCCACAGCAACCAAACCACTGCCCAACCTTCCAGCAAGGGGAACCTCCGGTCGCAGCGGCAACGAGACGGACAGCTATCCGGTCCCTCACCAAGCAAAGCCATGTACCCTGCCGACCAGCGTGACACCCATGCACTCCTGCAGCCTTCAGAGGAAGATCGAGCAGAAGAGAGACCATACACAGGGAGAGCATTCATACCCCCTATTAACAACCGTGATGAACTCACCACTACCATGCTAAAGGCCATGCAAATAGGGGTTTGGGTAAGCCTGGACTTTGTGGGAATACTTCTGGGGCCTGGGCTGTACATAGGGGGGAAGGCTCCTGTAAATCCTGTAACTTAAGCAACTTGTCACGCTCTCAATCTACAACACTACGATAATCATATACGCATCTGGTAACATGTTAGCCACAGCATTGTAAAGCCTGTTTATTGATGGCATGTCTAAGTCTCATATGTTAGACTGCATCTTAACACAACTTATTTAAAATATGCTTCTGTTAAACGACTTATAAAAATAAAAAATGAGGCATTCATATTTCGGAAATGTAAATATCACTGTTATCGCTGTATTAACCCTTTTTTCTTGTGGAATACCCTTGCATTTCCCTTTCTTCATTCTGTATCCTTCATATATGCCTTAATAAAATAAAGATTGACAAAAAAACACTAACAACGAAACAATAAAAAAAAAAAAAAGGCAGAAGAAACGCTTATTACCACTACACCTGGTACAAGCTAGCGGAAAAATTATCCCACGCTAAGGTTCAAAATATGCCTTTTAAAATACCTTGGGATGTCTTCTTTAAGAAATGGTATGGCTTTACGGGGTATTTGGATCATATAGCCTGGTAAAATACTCTAAAATGGGACATGGGCACATCGCAAAAATTTTAAGTTTGAACAAAACAGGAATGACTGTGTCCCAAATGTGCCCCTCCGATGTCCACATATACCTGGCAAAGGTACATATGGGGTATTGCTGTACTCAGCCAACATAGCTGAGCAACATATGAAGTATTATACAGTGGTAGCACACATAAGGTTTGCAAAATATACTGTGCAAACTCACTTTGTGTGTCAAAAAGGCAGAAAAAACGCTTATTACCACTACACCTGGTACAAGCTAGCGGAAAAATGATCCCACGCTAAGGTTCAAAATATACCTTTTGAAATACCCTGGGGTGTCTACTTTAGAAATGGTAGGCCTTTGTGGGGTAGTTTGAATTTAAAACCTGCGACGATGCTTGGAAATTGCACATAGGCCCAGCGTCAAAATTCAAAGTTCGGTAAAAACTGATATGGCTTGGTCTCCTATATGGCACTGTAGCTTCACGAAATAGTGCCAAAGATATTCATTGGGGGTGTCTTTTTACTCAGAAGACTTAGCTGAGCATAATTTGGGGGTTTTGAACTTAGTAGCACATATGAAGTATACAAAATGCCAAGCAAAAATGCAATCCGTATGTAAAAAATGCCCAAAATTCTTTTTTACCACATACTTTGGCATATATTGGTGAAAAAACGGGGGCATGCTAAGGCACCTTATGAGATACCCTGGAGTGTCTACTTTTACAAATGGTAGGCATTTGTGTTTTTTTTTTGAACAGTCAAACTACTATAATACCCCAAATGGAAGCATAGGCTCATTAAATCCGTCTCTCAAAATTCTACTGTGAATTATGAAAAGGACAAGTCTCCTATATGGCACTGTAGCTTCACGAAATAGTGCCAAAGACATACAACGGGGGTGTCATTTTACTCAGCAGATGTAACTGAACACAAAATAAAACTTTGTACAGGAATAGCACACACTAACTTTACACAATACACATGAGAAGTTCTTTGTTATACGTTTGTGTGCCAAAACCCCCCAAAAAACATTTGACTCCAATATTTAGCAGAGGTTGGCGGTGAAATGGCTGCATAGAAAGTGGCAAAACAACCTTAGGTAAATAGCCTGTGATGTCTAATTTATATAAATATATACTTTTGTGTGACAATGTTGTTTTCTTTTATGGCTATTAAGCTTACAAGAAAAACATACCAAATTCTAAAATCGCTCCACATTAAAAGTTTATTTTTCTCCTTGTGCTTTGTGACCTGTAACTACCAAAAAAAACCTTAAAATCCCAGACACATTATATATTCTGTAAATCAGAACAACTAAATGAATTTATTTTTAATTACTTTCCTTAACCTGCACTAATTGTGCACACATTATTATTGCAAAAACTGTAAAAAAAAACTAAAAATTCTTAATTTATTTGCATTTTCTGTATTTTTTTTTAAATAAATAAGCATTTATATATATATATATATATATATATATATATAAGCCCTTTCTGTCCTTTTTTGTTTGTGTGTCTTATTTTTTTTCATCTTCAAGCATATATTATGTGGTATAATATAGCATAATATAGCATAGCATATATATGTCTTAAAGCAGAACTGTCACCATTTGGGGATTTTGCACACAATTTGTAAAGACCCCAACGGTAACACTACCATTAGGGGTCCGGTGGGCTGGGGAGGCAGACAAAGGTGAGTTTAGTCCATGCTCTTACAGCCAGTCCTCCTGTGCATGCATTGCAGTACAGCATTGAGGTCTTTGGAGGATATTTTATGACTGCAAGATCCTCCATAGATAGAGCCAATTCCCCGCATCTGCCACTGGCTGGGGATTGACACTTCTTGATGGTGGTAGTGTCAAGAAGTTTTAGGCAGAGGAAAAATACAGAGACAATGTCTCTATTTTCTCTCAGTATATCTTTTGAATGGACTGGAATTTCAGTGAAATTCCAGCAGAGTCACTATAGATATTTCATAAAAATGTTATCTGTCATTTATATATTTTTTTTATGTATCAGCAGCTTCTTGCATAGAGAACTTTACGTAAATTTCCATTCTAACATAAATAATAACTGTGAGCTAACTGAATGTTGAATGCACAAAACGGAAGGGACACATCATGCAGCGTCCTCACAAGATACAGCATGTAAATGGAAAAACCACAGTAGTATTAGCTATTGTGGCTGCAGTTCCTTACATGGAAAAGTTTACATTCATTTAATTTGTAATCCAAATAAATCCAGTAAGTTAAATGAATGCTGAATGCACAGAAATAAAATAACCTATCATGTAACATCCGTACAAAATACAGCATATAAATGTGAAACCACAGTGGCCTCATTTTATATCCAGACCAGATGGTAACCACAAATAGTACAGATTTTTAATACATGCCGTCTAGCCTGTATAAGTGTATCAGTACATTCAGATACATTTCACTCAAATCCAGCAGTAAGGTATCTCTCTGCTTTTAGGAATCCAGACTGCATTCCATACACATTAAATGGTTTAAGATATAAAACATTTAAAAGAATATGCTAGATAAATTACAAGCACAGTGATTTTTATTTATTTTTTAAATACAAGTTTATTGTATTTGTGTGTGGTTTATATAGAACATACTATTACATATCTGATTGGTGTTTCATTTACAACAATAATTTCAAATTCCCCATTACAGCTAGAAGGCTCATAGATTGTTCCTTCAAACTTTGAAATAATTTTTAAATTATTTAACATCCGGATTGCTGATGTAAAGTACCCAAGTACTATTAATGTCTAGACGAATATAAAGCCACAGACTGAAGTATGGATTTCACCATAATCTTATAAGACTATTAGTAAAGTAAATGCTTGCTGTTGTGCATTGTATTTTGTACAAAGAAAAGAAAAATAAAACCATTATGTTGGCATTAATGTTTAACTACCAACATTCATGTATTTGTAAAAATAAAAATAAAAAATACATGTTAAATATGCTTTGTTAATGGTGCTTCTAAGAATTTGAAGATTTTTCTCTGCAGTAGTGCTTCATGTATTTAAAGTAAAAAAAATAAAAAAAAAATAAAGCTAGTCTAGATTACTACTGAAGTCTTGGAAATAAAGAAAAATACATTTATATTTTTATTTTGAATTGCAAACAGTACCATCGTTCCCATTCGTATTTTAATTCTTGCACCCAGTTCTTCCCTCCCCTCTCTATCCTGGCTTTTCCTAACCTCTATTTTTCGCTTCCTTGCTTCTCTATTCTGTATCTTCATGCTTTCAGAACAATATTTCTCATTCAGCCTCAGGGCCCATTAATGTAAGAGGTGCTTTCTGCCTGCCCAATGCATCGGACTCTACAGTTTCTGTTGAAATAACAGTGAATCTTCTGCACCTGCACAGAGTTTAATTCACATCAAAAAGCTCTGTCAGGGCAGAACCTGCCATTATGCAAGTCACTTCTTCCGGGTCAACAAGGTTACATTCATGCTTTTTCAATCATGCTGGATGGAAAAAGCATAGAATGTGGTTCCAGCCAGCAAAAATAAACAATGCAGTAGATACATTAACCCCTTAAGGACATTGTTATCAAAACAAAACGTGAACAAAAACTTGAATTTGTGCTATATGTCTGTTCAGGCGTAATTCACCTCTTTCATATTATGTGCAACCACACTTGTTATATATCATTTTATTTAGGGGAAACATTTAACATCAAATATTTAGGTATGAAACATAATATAATATGAATAAAATATAAAAAAAATGGGAGAAAATAAGAATTACATTTTTTTTTTAGTTCTTCATTCTAACTGTGTATGTCATAATACTGTTTGCTTTTACAGCAATAAAATACACATATCTGTATCCAGCGATGTCTCTCGTGTAAAACAGTACCCCCTATGTACAGATTTGATTAAATTTGCAAAAGAAGACAACCCAAAGTATTGCAAATGGGGTATGTCCAGTCTTTTTTAGTAGCCACTTGGTCACAAACGCTGGCCAAAGTTAGTGTTAATATTTGTTTGTGTGTGAAAAATGCAAAAATCTAATTTGAACGCCAATTTTGCCCAGTGTTTGTAAGTAAGTGGCTACTAAAAAAGACTGGACATACCCCATTTGCAATACCTTGGGCTGTCTACTTTTGCAAATGATATACCATCATGGAGGTAATTCTCATTCCTGGGTTACCATACGGTCTAAAAGGCAACGTAACCAATCTGGCGAATTTCTATGTGAAAAAACTGAAACGCAAGCCTTATATTTGACTCTGTAACTTTTGAAAACACCATAAAACCTGTACATGATGGGTACTGTTATACTCAGGAGACTTCGCTGAACACAAATATTAGTGTTTCAAAACAGTAAATCGTATCACAACCATTATATCATTCGTGTAAGTGCCGTTTTGTGTGAAAAATGCAAAAAATTTCACTTTCACTGACGATATCATCGTTGTAATACATTTTACTGTTTTGAAACACTAATATGTGTGTTCAGCGAAGTCTTCCACGTAAAACAGTACCCCCCATGTACAGGTTTTATGGTGTCTTGGAAAGTTGCAGGGTTAAATATAGTGCTAGCAAATTAAATTCCCTGGACTTTCGGCCTGGATTGTCAGGCAGGTCCCGCAAATTGTAATGAATAAAATGACCTAATTATGTAAAATTATTATTAATTATTATTTTATTAAAATTATATACGTAGAATTATTATATTGTGGCGGAACAGACCTCGCCACGTGTTCTTGGAGGGGGCTGCTTGCACGCCTCCTACCTTCTGTCTATGGCCCTGGGATATATGGCATTTGAAAACACTATTTGTGCCCTGTGACAAAACTGGAGATTGTGCACAAATATGACTATTGTCCATATTTTTTATGATTCCCTTCGTTTGTTGCACTGTTCTCCATGTGTTTCATCTGTTGGTTCGGCTGGATAGACTACCAGACTAACTGTGGAGTTACTGGGTGGCCACCATTTCATGTATAAGAGGCACATGGTGAGAACAATGGATGAAGCACATGGTGAGAACAATGGATGGCGGACATCTTAACTCACAGACACTCTTTTGACTTTTCTACATGGTGCCATCTCGCCGGTATTTGGTGCATAAAGACATCGTTCAGTAGTTTTAAACTACAGAACAGGGGACACATTTAACAGTAATTATTTTTCATATAGCCTGTATATGTTCTGCGGAATCTGCATTAAACCATATCTTCAAAACTACTCAACGGATCTGGGTGAATTTTGGATATGTGGTTCACCCAGATCCCCCGGTTCTGAGGATATATATATATATATTTTTATGGGGTTATTGCATGTTTTGGGGTCCCTGTGATATGTTTTATAATACTGTATTTTCCTGCCTGTGATAATTAAGTTAGTCTATTGTGTTGAGATAATTGTATCACAGGCAGAGGGGAGGATTTCTGATGTAATGAATGGGAGTGTTAGCTGTGTTGTAATGTGTTGATTGGTTGTTCTTCAAAACCCTGTGGGCAGTACTATGTTTGTAGAATGTGAATAAAAGAGGCTGTATGTGACAGTACAGTCAGATTTTCTTAACCTCTTAACACGTAGTCTTGTCTCGTGATTGGAGGGGACAGCTATACTCACACTGGGGATTGCTATGCTCTGCATACTCCCCTGAGCTTTAAACACTTAGTTCTTTTAAGAGCTTGCTCCTGATACACTTTCCTGGAGGAGAGGTCTTCCCCACACGGTCCTTGAGGATAGAAGCGGATCCAGGGTGGACAAAAGACGGTGAGACTCCAGTTAAGCTATGGCGGTTGCGGAGTCTGTGGTGATTGTGGTGTCCGGTGCGGTGCTTGTGGTCCTCGGCGCAAGCTAGGAAGCGTCCATCAACGGAAGGTACTCGGTCGGAGTACGGGGAGTTCCGTTACATATATATATATATGTGTGTGTATGTGTGTATATATATATATGTGTATATATATATATATATATATATATATATAAATAAAATCCAGCGAACCCCTGCACTCCAACTTCAATAAAAGAAAATTTTTTACCTGGTGCTCTGGTGGCAAAACAATACAGAATACAAAATTACCGGCACTCAAGGATTGAAAGTTGCTTAAATCTTCATTTATTTCGAAGGGAACAAAATCGACGTTTCAGCTCCTCACAGGAGCTTTCATCAGGACACAGAATCTGTGTCCTGATGAAAGCTCCTGTGAGGAGCTGAAACGTCGATTTTGTTCCCTTCGAAATAAATGAAGATTTAAGCAACTTTCAATCCTTGAGTGCCGGTAATTTTGTATTCTATATATATATATATATATATGTATATAATTTAAAAAATATATTTTTATTTATATATAGGTATATATACGTATATCGTATGTACAACCCTCAGTCAAACTTATGAGATCTTATCTACAAGACTCTATGGCTCTTTTAAAGTGTTTAACCAATTTTATATGGAAGCCCAGTTTTATACTAGTTACCTGTGACGTTCAGTCACTATATACAATTATACCTCATGAGATAGGCTGTCAAGCTATTAGAGATATTTTAACAAAAGAGGGTAAAATTGCCGATATACAAATTGATTTTATATTAGAAGGCATCAATATTATTTTAAAAACCAACTATTTTTGGTTTTTAAACTCTTTTTTATTTGCAGAAAAGAGGGACTGCTATGGGGGACTAGATTCGCTCCCAGCTACGCCAATTTATTTATGGCGGATTGGGAATCTCAAGCTATTTTTAATGACCACGACTGGAGAGCGAACCTAGTCTAATTTTTTAGATATATTGATGACCTTTTTTTTTATTTGGGATGGCTCTGAAGATGATCTTAATCTTTTTATGAATAATCTTAATATAAACAATAGAGGTATTATTTTATACGAAGAAACGAATGATGAATAGGGTAGATCCAATAATTCACATAGCTATATGCAAACCATTGAAAAAGACCCCATTCATTGCCTACCTCAAAGCTGCAAAGTAGGGGGTAACCCAGAGAAAATACACAGAAAAGGAGACCCTTGAAACAAGGGGATCCTGAGAAGCAACTTTGGACACGGAAAAGGCACTTGAATGCCCGGTAACAGGAAAGAGAGAGAGAGTAATAGGAGAATGAACAGGTGAGAGATAATGAATCATAACCTGTACCCCCAACTTGCTTGATATATCATACTAGTACAAAATAATAGTAAAACTAGATGAATAGCCCTGCACGAGGGCTATAGAGGAGTAACAAACAAGAGAACCCCCAAAAATATCTCTCCAATAGCTGCCTAGTATAATATGTGGATACAACCACCTTAACTAGGGCAAACACACTAAATGCCTGCTACCGTTGGCAAACCGAAAAGTCACCTAATAAAAACTATAAAGTGCTACCTAAAAGTGTAAGACAAACATAAGAAAAATAAAGTAAAGGAAACGCTCGACGCGCGTTTCAGCGTGTATGCACGCCGTCGTCAGGAGCTAGTCAAACACTGTGTGCTCCCAGGCTTCTTAAATATCCGACGTATCATGACCAGATGGCTTGCAGCTGATCGAGGCAAATTGAAGGTGTCATTCTGTCCCACCTCCTATGCCGCATCATAGCCGAGTAGTGCCTATGCATTGGTGGAAGTGTGGGTCAATCATAAGGTGATCCCACAACGGATCCGCCTATCCTCATTGTTGCACACACTCGGCGGCGGTCATAGGTTCAACAGCATGTCCGTCAAATGTGGGCGGACAAGGGGGAGGGGATGCAGTAACTAGCAATCCAATCGCCCTGAATCCTTCAATGCTGGGCTGTCCAGCTAAGTGGGAGTGTGAAGCTCCGTCAAAGAGGCGGGGTTTCATGTCAATCACTCAAATCTGGTAAAAGGGGATTATTCACTAAACTAGCACATCGCACATACACCGATTATGGTGCTTAACGAGGGCTAATAGATAAATAAACAAACCACTTATGAGTGCCCACGATGGAAGATCATATTACGACATCTAACCCAAGCTTAAAGGTGGAATGAATGCTGCAAGACCAACTTTATAACTCCACTATCTTAGAGGGTTATGCTAATGCATAACATGGGTTAATACATCAAACCCATATGCTGCAAAGAGCTACAAAGAAAGACAGAGAGAGGGGCCATTAGTTAAACTGCGTTAAATGACAGTCCCTCAATTAAAGGGATAGTACTATTAAGTCAGATAAAGAGCTAGTGATTACACACAATGTTGTTCCAAAGAACAGATGACAAAAAACAAAAAAACTTTATTATTTACATATATACACCATTGCGCAGTCAGCAATTTAAGGATTTAAAAATAGTTCTAAGAGGGTGACTAGCCTATTAATCGTGGATGTTATAGTACCCTTTAAACTATAAAAATGGAGTAAATGAGAACCCCTCATTGAGTCCTTTAGGGGAGAGTGTTTTTAATTTGTAAATCCAATAGGACTCCCTTTGTCTCAATTTGCGGTCCCAGTCACCTTTACGTTGGGGCTGGGGTATAAGTTCTATGCCCATAAAACGTAATCTGCTGGATGAATTAGCATGATATATCTTCAAATGTCTGGAGATAGGGGTTTCCAGTCTCCTTCTGACAGAGTTCACATGTTCCCTAATGCGGAATTTAAAGGGGCGGAAGGTCTTCCCCACGTACTTAATTCCACATGAACACGTCAGAAGGTAGATGACCCCCTCCGTACGACAGTTGAAGAAAGATTGTACATGATGGACTTCGTGATTGGAACTATCTGAAAACATCTTAGTGTCTTTGGGTATAAATTGGCAGGCACTACAGTGTCCGCAACCATACGTGCCTTTAGGAAGATATGGTTTGGCTAAATTGCCAATTGGTCCAAAATGGCTAGGTACCAATAAATCCCTAAGGTTTTTCCCCCTCCGAGCTGTAACTGACGGAAAGGGGGAGATCACTGATTTTAGTTGTTCGTCTGCCGTCAGGATTGGCCAATATCTGCCAAGGATCGACAGCATGGTATGCCAACCTGCATCAAAAGTTCCGATGCAACGGATTTGGTGACTAATAATTGGATTGTTGTCTTTAAGAAGGTCACGTCTTTCGGACTTTAAGGCCCTTGAGTAAGCCCTTTTTAATACCCTGTTGGGGTACCCTTTATCTTTGAATGATTTTCTTAAGTTGGCTGCTTTGATTTTAAAATCATCCACCGTAGAACAGTTCCTGCGTAAACGCAGGTACTGTCCAGTCGGTATGCCAGCCTTTGAAGGGTAGGGGTGATGACTCTGCCAGTTCAAAAAACTGTTTGTGGCAGTCTTTTTACGGAACAGGGTAGTGGATATGTATTCATCCTGCAGGGACAATGTAATGTCCAGAAAATTTAAATGTTTACCCCCAATTTCACTAGTGAAATGTAGATTTAAGTCATTATCGTTAAGCAGTTGTACGAACTTGTTAAAGTCTTCTGTAGACCCCAGCCACACTACCAGCACGTCGTCAATGTAGCGTTTCCAACAATATACCAGAGTCATATATTGGGTCAGACGAACATCTATTGACAGTCTGTGCTCCCAGGTGCCCAGGTATAAATTGGCATAAGATGGAGCACAAGATGTGCCCATAGCTGTGCCAACGATTTGATGGTAGATGGTCCCATTGAACAAAAATATGTTTTTGGTAAGTACAAAATTCAAAATAGCACATACAAAATCGATATATTCTTGAGCAAATTTGGACTGTTGTTGTAAAATAAGTCTCAAGTTCTTAATACCCAAGTTATGTGGGATGGAGCTGTAGAGAGCCTCCACGTCCAGACTGCATAGTACTGCATCTTTGGGTACTACTAGACTTTCCACAGTTTGAAGCATCTGTTTGGTGTCCCTTACGTACGAAGGAAGTGCTAAAACAAAGGGACTCATTACTTTATCAAGATAGATACTCATATTTTGAGTTAAGTTTCCTGTACCAGAGACTATTGGTCGTCCCGTAGGGTTTGTCATGGATTTATGGATTTTTGGCAAACTATAAAAAGTTGATATCGTAGGGTGCCTAGTAAACATAAAATCAAGCTCATCTTTAGTGATAAGTTTATTGTCAAATGCCAGGGACAAAAGGCCCTTCGCCTCAAGGATATATTCCCCCGTGGGGTCCGTCTGTAAAGTGCGATAAGTTTTAGTATCGCTCAATAGTCGGTTAACCATAGTTATATAATAAGGGCGGTCCATTATTACAATGTTACCGCCCTTATCCGAGGGTTTAATGATAATATGCGGATTATCACGAAGAGATTTAAGGGCATTCATTTCGGCATATGTTAAATTACCGTTTGTTTTAAAGTCCAAATCGTTAGGGTTAATACATTCAATGTCCCTGCATACCATTTCCAGAAAAACCTCTATACTTTTATAATCCTTAAAATGGGGAGTAAAAGTGCTCCTGGGTTTCAAACCAGTCTGGGGTACGTCAGGCTGTCCACCTTCCTCGTTGCATTGCAACAAATCGACCAGAGTGTCTAGGCATTCTAAGTCTTTCACCGTTAGCCCTAAATTCTGTGCCTTATGCTCTTTCCTAGTGGTGTGATATTTAAATAAGGCTAATTTACGGGCAAACAAATTCAAATCTTTAGTCCAAATAAATTTATTGAACGAAGGGGTAGGTACAAACGTGAGGCCTTTCTGTAAGACAAAAAGTTCTATTGCTGTTAAAGGGATAGAGGACAAATTGACCACTTTAAGATCATCGGAAGCTAGTTTCGATACTTCCGTTGGCCCCTGCCCCTTTGAGATTGTCTGGTGTTTGGACCTTTGAATTCCTCGGCCTGTCTTAGGCCTAAAAAATCCACACCTTTGCGTAATATACTTTTTGGGAACTGGGTTTGTGATGTCTGGCTAGAGGAGGTGGACGGGTCTGACTCATTATCAGTTGATTCATATTCTGAGGTACTAAATCTGTCAGAATCCGTTCTTATTCTTTTATTGAAATGACGGTATATTCTACCGGTATCGAAATCATTAGTATCTCTTAAAAATTTCTGATGTTTCTTGATCTTAATTTGATATGAGAACTTATCAAGATTATTTTTTAATTTGACTTCCAGGCCCTGGAACAGAGGATCCGTGTTAAAATTCTGGATTGCCTCTATCTCAGTGTCTAGTTCCTTTTGTATTTTATCAAGTTGTAAGTTCTCATATTTACAAATGATAGTCATAAATGTAGTCGAGCATTTAGACGCTGCCTCCTCCCATTCTTTGTTAAAACCATCGATCTCTATATTCCTAGAGGGTGGCACAAGAACTCTTAGGCCCCTCGGAATAATATTTTTAGAGATATATGTGTTTAGTGTCGAAATTTCCCAGCTGGTCTTAATTTGTTTCTTAAAGGTCCTAGTTAATTTGTTGAAACTAGTATGAATATTAGGAGCAAAGGGGGATGACAGGGAAGTGCTATTAGAAAAGACCACATCTGCATCAGTGCACCATTGATGTGCATCAGGTTTGTTGGACAAAAAGCCTGCCATATAAAGGGATTATAAATAGTGCTACTGGTAATGATAATACAATTATAGAGTAATGATGGGTACGAAAGGGATGTAGGCTAAATGGTGAAATAACACCTAAATAAAATATACGAAGAAACGAATGATGAATAGGGTAGATCCAATAATTCACATAGCTATATGCAAACCATTGAAAAAGACCCCATTCATTGCCTACCTCAAAGCTGCAAAGTAGGGGGTAACCCAGAGAAAATACACAGAAAAGGAGACCCTTGAAACAAGGGGATCCTGAGAAGCAACTTTGGACACGGAAAAGGCACTTGAATGCCCGGTAACAGGAAAGAGAGAGAGAGTAATAGGAGAATGAACAGGTGAGAGATAATGAATCATAACCTGTACCCCCAACTTGCTTGATATATCATACTAGTACAAAATAATAGTAAAACTAGATGAATAGCCCCGCACGAGGGCTATAGAGGAGTAACAAACAAGAGAACCCCCAAAAATATCTCTCCAATAGCTGCCTAGTATAATATGTGGATACAACCACCTTAACTAGGGCAAACACACTAAATGCCTGCTACCGTTGGCAAACCGAAAAGTCACCTAATAAAAACTATAAAGTGCTACCTAAAAGTGTAAGACAAACATAAGAAAAATAAAGTAAAGGAAACGCTCGACGCGCGTTTCAGCGTGTATGCACGCCGTCGTCAGGAGCTAGTCAAACACTGTGTGCTCCCAGGCTTCTTAAATATCCGACGTATCATGACCAGATGGCTTGCAGCTGATCGAGGCAAATTGAAGGTGTCATTCTGTCCCACCTCCTATGCCGCATCATAGCCGAGTAGTGCCTATGCATTGGTGGAAGTGTGGGTCAATCATAAGGTGATCCCACAACGGATCCGCCTATCCTCATTGTTGCACACACTCGGCGGCGGTCATAGGTTCAACAGCATGTCCGTCAAATGTGGGCGGACAAGGGGGAGGGGATGCAGTAACTAGCAATCCAATCGCCCTGAATCCTTCAATGCTGGGCTGTCCAGCTAAGTGGGAGTGTGAAGCTCCGTCAAAGAGGCGGGGTTTCATGTCAATCACTCAAATCTGGTAAAAGGGGATTATTCACTAAACTAGCACATCGCACATACACCGATTATGGTGCTTAACGAGGGCTAATAGATAAATAAACAAACCACTTATGAGTGCCCACGATGGAAGATCATATTACGACATCTAACCCAAGCTTAAAGGTGGAATGAATGCTGCAAGACCAACTTTATAACTCCACTATCTTAGAGGGTTATGCTAATGCATAACATGGGTTAATACATCAAACCCATATGCTGCAAAGAGCTACAAAGAAAGACAGAGAGAGGGGCCATTAGTTAAACTGCGTTAAATGACAGTCCCTCAATTAAAGGGATAGTACTATTAAGTCAGATAAAGAGCTAGTGATTACACACAATGTTGTTCCAAAGAACAGATGACAAAAAACAAAAAAACTTTATTATTTACATATATACACCATTGCGCAGTCAGCAATTTAAGGAATCCTTAAATTGCTGACTGCGCAATGGTGTATATATGTAAATAATAAAGTTTTTTTGTTTTTTGTCATCTGTTCTTTGGAACAACATTGTGTGTAATCACTAGCTCTTTATCTGACTTAATAGTACTATCCCTTTAATTGAGGGACTGTCATTTAACGCAGTTTAACTAATGGCCCCTCTCTCTGTCTTTCTTTGTAGCTCTTTGCAGCATATGGGTTTGATGTATTAACCCATGTTATGCATTAGCATAACCCTCTAAGATAGTGGAGTTATAAAGTTGGTCTTGCAGCATTCATTCCACCTTTAAGCTTGGGTTAGATGTCGTAATATGATCTTCCATCGTGGGCACTCATAAGTGGTTTGTTTATTTATCTATTAGCCCTCGTTAAGCACCATAATCGGTGTATGTGCGATGTGCTAGTTTAGTGAATAATCCCCTTTTACCAGATTTGAGTGATTGACATGAAACCCCGCCTCTTTGACGGAGCTTCACACTCCCACTTAGCTGGACAGCCCAGCATTGAAGGATTCAGGGCGATTGGATTGCTAGTTACTGCATCCCCTCCCCCTTGTCCGCCCACATTTGACGGACATGCTGTTGAACCTATGACCGCCGCCGAGTGTGTGCAACAATGAGGATAGGCGGATCCGTTGTGGGATCACCTTATGATTGACCCACACTTCCACCAATGCATAGGCACTACTCGGCTATGATGCGGCATAGGAGGTGGGACAGAATGACACCTTCAATTTGCCTCGATCAGCTGCAAGCCATCTGGTCATGATACGTCGGATATTTAAGAAGCCTGGGAGCACACAGTGTTTGACTAGCTCCTGACGACGGCGTGCATACACGCTGAAACGCGCGTTGAGCGTTTCCTTTACTTTATTTTTCTTATGTTTGTCTTACACTTTTAGGTAGCACTTTATAGTTTTTATTAGGTGACTTTTCGGTTTGCCAACGGTAGCAGGCATTTAGTGTGTTTGCCCTAGTTAAGGTGGTTGTATCCACATATTATACTAGGCAGCTATTGGAGAGATATTTTTGGGGGTTCTCTTGTTTGTTACTCCTCTATAGCCCTCGTGCGGGGCTATTCATCTAGTTTTACTATTATTTTGTACTAGTATGATATATCAAGCAAGTTGGGGGTACAGGTTATGATTCATTATCTCTCACCTGTTCATTCTCCTATTACTCTCTCTCTCTTTCCTGTTACCGGGCATTCAAGTGCCTTTTCCGTGTCCAAAGTTGCTTCTCAGGATCCCCTTGTTTCAAGGGTCTCCTTTTCTGTGTATTTTCTCTGGGTTACCCCCTACTTTGCAGCTTTGAGGTAGGCAATGAATGGGGTCTTTTTCAATGGTTTGCATATAGCTATGTGAATTATTGGATCTACCCTATTCATCATTCGTTTCTTCGTATATTTTATTTAGGTGTTATTTCACCATTTAGCCTACATCCCTTTCGTACCCATCATTACTCTATAATTGTATTATCATTACCAGTAGCACTATTTATAATCCCTTTATATGGCAGGCTTTTTGTCCAACAAACCTGATGCACATCAATGGTGCACTGATGCAGATGTGGTCTTTTCTAATAGCACTTCCCTGTCATCCCCCTTTGCTCCTAATATTCATACTAGTTTCAACAAATTAACTAGGACCTTTAAGAAACAAATTAAGACCAGCTGGGAAATTTCGACACTAAACACATATATCTCTAAAAATATTATTCCGAGGGGCCTAAGAGTTCTTGTGCCACCCTCTAGGAATATAGAGATCGATGGTTTTAACAAAGAATGGGAGGAGGCAGCGTCTAAATGCTCGACTACATTTATGACTATCATTTGTAAATATGAGAACTTACAACTTGATAAAATACAAAAGGAACTAGACACTGAGATAGAGGCAATCCAGAATTTTAACACGGATCCTCTGTTCCAGGGCCTGGAAGTCAAATTAAAAAATAATCTTGATAAGTTCTCATATCAAATTAAGATCAAGAAACATCAGAAATTTTTAAGAGATACTAATGATTTCGATACCGGTAGAATATACCGTCATTTCAATAAAAGAATAAGAACGGATTCTGACAGATTTAGTACCTCAGAATATGAATCAACTGATAATGAGTCAGACCCGTCCACCTCCTCTAGCCAGACATCACAAACCCAGTTCCCAAAAAGTATATTACGCAAAGGTGTGGATTTTTTAGGCCTAAGACAGGCCGAGGAATTCAAAGGTCCAAACACCAGACAATCTCAAAGGGGCAGGGGCCAACGGAAGTATCGAAACTAGCTTCCGATGATCTTAAAGTGGTCAATTTGTCCTCTATCCCTTTAACAGCAATAGAACTTTTTGTCTTACAGAAAGGCCTCACGTTTGTACCTACCCCTTCGTTCAATAAATTTATTTGGACTAAAGATTTGAATTTGTTTGCCCGTAAATTAGCCTTATTTAAATATCACACCACTAGGAAAGAGCATAAGGCACAGAATTTAGGGCTAACGGTGAAAGACTTAGAATGCCTAGACACTCTGGTCGATTTGTTGCAATGCAACGAGGAAGGTGGACAGCCTGACGTACCCCAGACTGGTTTGAAACCCAGGAGCACTTTTACTCCCCATTTTAAGGATTATAAAAGTATAGAGGTTTTTCTGGAAATGGTATGCAGGGACATTGAATGTATTAACCCTAACGATTTGGACTTTAAAACAAACGGTAATTTAACATATGCCGAAATGAATGCCCTTAAATCTCTTCGTGATAATCCGCATATTATCATTAAACCCTCGGATAAGGGCGGTAACATTGTAATAATGGACCGCCCTTATTATATAACTATGGTTAACCGACTATTGAGCGATACTAAAACTTATCGCACTTTACAGACGGACCCCACGGGGGAATATATCCTTGAGGCGAAGGGCCTTTTGTCCCTGGCATTTGACAATAAACTTATCACTAAAGATGAGCTTGATTTTATGTTTACTAGGCACCCTACGATATCAACTTTTTATAGTTTGCCAAAAATCCATAAATCCATGACAAACCCTACGGGACGACCAATAGTCTCTGGTACAGGAAACTTAACTCAAAATATGAGTATCTATCTTGATAAAGTAATGAGTCCCTTTGTTTTAGCACTTCCTTCGTACGTAAGGGACACCAAACAGATGCTTCAAACTGTGGAAAGTCTAGTAGTACCCAAAGATGCAGTACTATGCAGTCTGGACGTGGAGGCTCTCTACAGCTCCATCCCACATAACTTGGGTATTAAGAACTTGAGACTTATTTTACAACAACAGTCCAAATTTGCTCAAGAATATATCGATTTTGTATGTGCTATTTTGAATTTTGTACTTACCAAAAACATATTTTTGTTCAATGGGACCATCTACCATCAAATCGTTGGCACAGCTATGGGCACATCTTGTGCTCCATCTTATGCCAATTTATACCTGGGCACCTGGGAGCACAGACTGTCAATAGATGTTCGTCTGACCCAATATATGACTCTGGTATATTGTTGGAAACGCTACATTGACGACGTGCTGGTAGTGTGGCTGGGGTCTACAGAAGACTTTAACAAGTTCGTACAACTGCTTAACGATAATGACTTAAATCTACATTTCACTAGTGAAATTGGGGGTAAACATTTAAATTTTCTGGACATTACATTGTCCCTGCAGGATGAATACATATCCACTACCCTGTTCCGTAAAAAGACTGCCACAAACAGTTTTTTGAACTGGCAGAGTCATCACCCCTACCCTTCAAAGGCTGGCATACCGACTGGACAGTACCTGCGTTTACGCAGGAACTGTTCTACGGTGGATGATTTTAAAATCAAAGCAGCCAACTTAAGAAAATCATTCAAAGATAAAGGGTACCCCAACAGGGTATTAAAAAGGGCTTACTCAAGGGCCTTAAAGTCCGAAAGACGTGACCTTCTTAAAGACAACAATCCAATTATTAGTCACCAAATCCGTTGCATCGGAACTTTTGATGCAGGTTGGCATACCATGCTGTCGATCCTTGGCAGATATTGGCCAATCCTGACGGCAGACGAACAACTAAAATCAGTGATCTCCCCCTTTCCGTCAGTTACAGCTCGGAGGGGGAAAAACCTTAGGGATTTATTGGTACCTAGCCATTTTGGACCAATTGGCAATTTAGCCAAACCATATCTTCCTAAAGGCACGTATGGTTGCGGACACTGTAGTGCCTGCCAATTTATACCCAAAGACACTAAGATGTTTTCAGATAGTTCCAATCACGAAGTCCATCATGTACAATCTTTCTTCAACTGTCGTACGGAGGGGGTCATCTACCTTCTGACGTGTTCATGTGGAATTAAGTACGTGGGGAAGACCTTCCGCCCCTTTAAATTCCGCATTAGGGAACATGTGAACTCTGTCAGAAGGAGACTGGAAACCCCTATCTCCAGACATTTGAAGATATATCATGCTAATTCATCCAGCAGATTACGTTTTATGGGCATAGAACTTATACCCCAGCCCCAACGTAAAGGTGACTGGGACCGCAAATTGAGACAAAGGGAGTCCTATTGGATTTACAAATTAAAAACACTCTCCCCTAAAGGACTCAATGAGGGGTTCTCATTTACTCCATTTTTATAGTTTAAAGGGTACTATAACATCCACGATTAATAGGCTAGTCACCCTCTTAGAACTATTTTTAAATCCTTAAATTGCTGACTGCGCAATGGTGTATATATGTAAATAATAAAGTTTTTTTGTTTTTTGTCATCTGTTCTTTGGAACAACATTGTGTGTAATCACTAGCTCTTTATCTGACTTAATAGTACTATCCCTTTAATTGAGGGACTGTCATTTAACGCAGTTTAACTAATGGCCCCTCTCTCTGTCTTTCTTTGTAGCTCTTTGCAGCATATGGGTTTGATGTATTAACCCATGTTATGCATTAGCATAACCCTCTAAGATAGTGGAGTTATAAAGTTGGTCTTGCAGCATTCATTCCACCTTTAAGCTTGGGTTAGATGTCGTAATATGATCTTCCATCGTGGGCACTCATAAGTGGTTTGTTTATTTATCTATTAGCCCTCGTTAAGCACCATAATCGGTGTATGTGCGATGTGCTAGTTTAGTGAATAATCCCCTTTTACCAGATTTGAGTGATTGACATGAAACCCCGCCTCTTTGACGGAGCTTCACACTCCCACTTAGCTGGACAGCCCAGCATTGAAGGATTCAGGGCGATTGGATTGCTAGTTACTGCATCCCCTCCCCCTTGTCCGCCCACATTTGACGGACATGCTGTTGAACCTATGACCGCCGCCGAGTGTGTGCAACAATGAGGATAGGCGGATCCGTTGTGGGATCACCTTATGATTGACCCACACTTCCACCAATGCATAGGCACTACTCGGCTATGATGCGGCATAGGAGGTGGGACAGAATGACACCTTCAATTTGCCTCGATCAGCTGCAAGCCATCTGGTCATGATACGTCGGATATTTAAGAAGCCTGGGAGCACACAGTGTTTGACTAGCTCCTGACGACGGCGTGCATACACGCTGAAACGCGCGTCGAGCGTTTCCTTTACTTTATTTTTCTTATGTTTGTCTTACACTTTTAGGTAGCACTTTATAGTTTTTATTAGGTGACTTTTCGGTTTGCCAACGGTAGCAGGCATTTAGTGTGTTTGCCCTAGTTAAGGTGGTTGTATCCACATATTATACTAGGCAGCTATTGGAGAGATATTTTTGGGGGTTCTCTTGTTTGTTACTCCTCTATAGCCCTCGTGCGGGGCTATTCATCTAGTTTTACTATTATTTTGTACTAGTATGATATATCAAGCAAGTTGGGGGTACAGGTTATGATTCATTATCTCTCACCTGTTCATTCTCCTATTACTCTCTCTCTCTTTCCTGTTACCGGGCATTCAAGTGCCTTTTCCGTGTCCAAAGTTGCTTCTCAGGATCCCCTTGTTTCAAGGGTCTCCTTTTCGAGGTATTATTTTAACTTACGAATACAGCAGGGAACAAATTAATTTCCTAGATCTTAATATTTTTATAAAAAATGAGAAAATACACACAAAGACGTTTTTTAAAAAAGTTTGCGTGAACACTGCCATAGATAAAACTAGTTGTCACTATCAACCTTGGCTCGATAGTGCTCCAAAAAGTCAAATGTTAAGACTCCGGCGAAATTGTTCTGAAATAAGTGATTTTAACCAACAAGCAAACCTTTTAAAAAATTAATTTATTGAGAAAAATTATTCTGAAACAGAACTCATGGACACTATTGAAAATACTCAAAAAAAAGATAGAAATTAACTTTTAAAATACAAGTTGAAAAATACTGAAAATCCTATGCCCTTGCCTATTATTTTCAATTTGAATAATAAAAGCAATAATGTAAAAAAAAATTATAAAAAAACACTGGCATATTCTAAAGCAAGATGAAATTTTGAATAAAATTATACCAGAACGTCCTAACATAGTCTTTAGGGGAGCTCCCAATTTCAAATCAATACTAACTAAGAATTTTACTAAAGAAACAACAATTGCACCCCCGTTATCCTTCTTCCCACAAATTAAAGGCTTCTGCAAATGTAAAATGTGTATTGTCTGTAGAAGTACTGATCCTACTGTTCCGCACAAAGTTACTCAATTTGCTTCTAAAGTGACAAATCAGGTTTACAAAATTAATGATTTCATTAATTGTGCAATAAAAAATTTATTTATCTGCTTGAATGCCCTTGTGGCTTCCAATATGTTGGAATGACCACTAGGTGCTTAAAAACGCAATTAAGCGAACATTGCAGAAACATAAAAAATGGATACTTAAACCATTCAGTATCCAAACATTTTATTAAACACAATAAAGACCGCCCCCCCCCCCCCCATGGTCTTAATGTTGATTTTGACTTGTTTAATTTTTTATAATTATTTGCTTTTTACATGTTTTTACTGACTGTGTTTTTATGGATTGTACCAATATTTATAGCTGTATTTCTTTTGAGGATTTACTCTTTATCCTGCTTTGATTATTTATTATATTTATTATTATTTATTTATTTTCATTATTTATTTTAACTTTTATGTATTTTCATTTTCTTCTATTTTTCCATTTTCTTATTATTTGTGTGTTGTTGCTTTATTTGACTATGCCTGATGACACTGCTTTAGTGTATCAGGCATGGTCAAATTTTATTTTTTTGCCGGCTACACTTCTTGTGTGCCGATGTTTTTTCCAGTTTCCCCCTCCTCTCCATGACGACGGCCACAGCTTCGTGCGGACCGTCGTTCCTTTGTGTAGCCGGGGCTCCATGACGACGGCTGTGGCTATGCGCGCACCGTCATGATTTATCCCGCCCCCTCTGCTTAATCGCCGGCCGCAAGTATATGCGAGCCGACGATTCCATTCCCTCAGACGCCGGCGGCTGCGCAGTGCGCGCCGGCGTCTAACTACATATCCCAGTACCACATGCGGTTTTATTGCCGGTCATGTGACCGCATGGTTTCTTACAATTTTTATGTGCAATATACCTCGTTTTGAATATTCTTCAGTTCAATAAGTTATAATATAAGGATCAAAGTGTAATTTTACTACTATTGTTCTATTTTTTTTATGTATATTTTTATTTGTACATTACTTGTATTTTGATTGGTTGGCCCTAATTTTGGCGTCAATTTTACAGATTCTATATGTTATTTAAATCTTTTTTTGCCAGGTATCAGGTTCTTACTCCATATTGATAAAGCCGTATTGGCGAAACGCGTTTGTGGAAATTTTACCGTGTATTTTTACCATATTAAAGATTATTTGGACACTTTCTATTCAGTGCCATTTATCTTTTTTACACTGTATATTATTTTGTTACCTGGCATTTTTAATATCCTGGACTCCAAGCAATCCGAGGTGGGGATAATAGCACCAGCGCTAATTTCAAGGAGCAGTCGGTCTGCTCCTCTCTTGTGAGTACCATTTTATACGTATTTTATATTTATTATTTTATCCAGTGAGCACTATTGGTTGTCTCTTTTATCTTTGAGCGTGGAACACACCACTGACGGAGGAATTTTCCCTATATCCCATAAGCGGGGATTATACCGCTGCACGCCTTCTACACTAGAGCGAGTTATAGCTCTTATAAATGTGAGTTTTATACCTACTTTTAACTTCTTATCCATTTTTACTACCAGACGTATTGCACTATCCTGTTTTGTATTTGTTTTATCTTTCACATACGAGTGAATTTTAAAATACAGTTAGAACGAAATTACATATATATATATATATTTTATTATTTATTTAATTTTTTTTTTTTTTTTTACGTATTTACATATTTATTTATTTTATATTATATATAATACATATATATATATATATATATATAATCAATATGTTTCTACGTGTATTTTGATATTAATATATATATATATATATATGATCTAAGTATATATAATTTAATTTAAAACTGTTTTACACTGTTTTAATTGTTTTTTTCAGGCAGCAGGGGGAGTACCTGTCATTACAGGCACTCCCCCTGCTGGCACTGCTGTGGATGGCTATGCCGTCCATGTGATCGTGAGGTCCTCGCAAGGACCTCACGATCACATGGCCCAGGTGGGCTAAAACAGACAGAGGGTGACTCGCTGGGCACCACGACCAGGTAACTAAATAGGATGGCGGGGACGTACTATGCCGCTCCCCGGCATTTAGAGCCATGTCCCTAAGGATGGCATAGCACGCCCGCCATCCTTAAGGGGTTAATAATTCTGAATAACTCAGGATAGCAAGTACTTTAATGCGCCTTTGCCTCCTAAAATTGTCTTTACATTAGTCAGTCTTCCCACCAAGCTTATATTATTAAAGATACATTTTTAACTCATTGTGTAGTATGAGAATATTTCTTTTTACTTCTTAAAGGTGGGCAAACTTCAAATTAGAGATAGGAGAGTTAAAGGGACATTATTGTCACCAGAACCGCTATAGCTTAATGTAAGCTATAGCCTGTCCCTGCAGGGTTTTCACATTTCTGAACATTTTTTACAGTGCGGCAGGGTGCATTATCCTGCTGAAAGAGGCCACTGCCATCAGAGAACACCATTGCCATGAAGGGGTGTAAGTGATCTGCAAAAATCTCTAGGTAGGTGATACATGCCAAAGTACAATTCACATGAGTGCAAGGACCCAAGGATTAAAAGCAGAACATTACCCAGAGCGTAACATTATGTCCGCAGGTGTGCCTTCTTCCCATAGTGCATCCTCCAACCATCTCTTCCCCAGGTAAACAATGATCATGAACCTGGCCATCCACTTAAACTAAAAAAAATATATATTAATATGAAAAGGCAACTTTCTTCCATTGCTCCATGGTCCAGTTCTGATGCTTACATCCCCACTGAAGGCACTTTCAGCAGTGGAGAGGGGTCCTCATCGTTTGTGGTTATGCAGCCCCATACACAGCAAACGACAGTGCATTGTATACTCTTGACCCATGCATATCATGGACAGCATTGCGCTTTTTCAGCAAATCAAGCTACAGTAGGTCTTTGTGTGATCGTACCACACATGCTACCCAAGTGTATCAATGAGCCTTTGGTGCCCGTGTCCCTGATGCTGGTTTACCTATTGTCCTTCCTTGCACAACATACTAGGAAGACCACAAGACTTGCCATTTTGAAGATTCTCTTCCCAGTAGTCTAGAAATCACTATTTGCACTTGTCAAAGTAAACCAGATCTTTTCACTTGCCCATTTTTCTGCCTCTAACACATGGAATTCAAGAACTCGCTGTTTACTTGCTGCCTTAAAATATTCCATCCCTTGACAGATGCCATTGTAATGATATAATCAATGCTATTCACTGTCTGTTGTTTTAATGTTGTGGCTGTCGCATAAGGTGTGAATATTTAGCATAAAATGGATAGGTCTGACATAAACTGTGAAATTTGCACTCAAGGAAGGTTTGTGCAAAGTGGAAGCAGAGAGCCTGTTTCCAGAGCCACATTAGCACTAGAACTGGTGCATACTGACTTAGCAGGTCCCTTAGAAGTACAAGCTAAAGAAGCTATCAAATATGCCATGGCATTCACCTATGACTATTCATAAGTACTACTTGTATACTTCTTTAACAGCAAAAGCAATAGATCTTTCAAGAAATCCAGTTTGTCATCAAAGAAACAAGCATATTGATATCAAATACTAGGCTTCATCTGATCAGTGATCAACGAAGACCACGATTACTGCCCAACTGGCAGGATGATATTTTATATCATGACTAAGCCTGCAACAAAGCTCAAGTTAGAAATGTTATTTGTTTGGAATATTTATTTTTTTCTAAAAAAAAAGTATTTTGTGAATAATGCAGGTGAGAGCAAGTAGAGGTGTTGGGGATATAATCCTAGGGTGCCCTCAATGCACAGTGCAACGCATGTCTGCTTAGTTAACAAACCCTCACAGTTCTTACACAGAAATTAAACCACTTTGGCTCTTCTTCAATAATAGTGTGTTCTGAGGTTCCTTTGTTCATATTTTGTAAGGTATAATAGAAGTTATTAGTCAAGTTCCCATAGGGAAATATGTAGTTTTACTTCAGGAAAGATGAAGGTTTGATTTTTAATAACTATGGCTATCAGTCCCATTAGTTATCACCTCTTAATGGTGGTCTGATTTGGAGTTCTTACAATGCAACAGAACACTTGTTGGGAGGAATTTAATACTAGAATTATAATATTTCCAAAGCAAAACACTTAAAATCTGTTATCATATGGTTTCAGAAACAAATTTATAACAAAAACAAAGCCAACTAATTTTACATATGCTCAATATCCAAAGGCATTGTAGCATCCATCAGCTAGGACCTTGAATTCTCAATTAAAATACATATGTGGACTTCAGGGCATATTCAACATTTTAGTTTTTACTCTGAATGACAATTTATGTTTCCATGCAGATAACCGACCAAATGTATATATTTGTTTGTGAAATAGTGTTAAAAAAAAAAAAGTTAATCATTGTTACCTGGGATATATGAATTGTGTGTAAATGAAGTAGCTCAGTTTCTATTAGCTGGTTTGTGGAATAAGGCCTAATAAGCAGGAATGGAGATAGACACAGTTAATGGAATTTACTACTAGGATGACTCTTTGGCATATTCCTATCTTTTCTTTTAACTCTTCTTTTCTTTTCCCTATTTTAAAATCCCAGGACAGATTTATGACACCCTGTTTTGACATAGTTATTTTTGCTGCTTTAAAAAAACGCTATAGGCACCCAGACAACTTCAGATCAATGAAGTGGTCTGCGTGCCAGGTCCCCCTAGTTTTAACCCTGCAGCTGAAAACATAGCAGTTTCATAGAAACTGCTATGTTCACTGTGGGTTAATCCAGCCTCTAGTGGCTGTCTCCCTGACAGCCACTAGAGGCGCTTCCGCAATTTACACAGAGTAAATCGCACTTATTTGATGCTGGATGTCCTCACGGACCTCCAGCGTCAAAAAAGATCCCCATAGGAAAGAATTGAGTAATGCTTTCCTATGTGTGGGTTTGAATGCGCGCGTGCCTCTGGCTGCCCATGCGCATTCGGCTCCACTCAGGAGCTGACGCCGATGGAGGAGGAGAGGTCACCAGTGCCAAGGGAGCCCGGCGCTGGATTAAGGTAAGCAAATAAATGGCGAATTAACCATTTATTCACTGCGGAACAGGGCCCTTGTCACCGTTTAAGTGACTAGGGCTCTATAGCATTAGGAATACATGCTCCTATAACCTCTGCATTAGAGCTATCTTAGTTTGTTTCACTGTGGTCAAAAACGCTTCTAGACTTGAAAAGGAAAGAAACTCCTGAAAGTTTGTCACCACAACTTTCTGTTGGTCCAATTAACCCCTTAAGGACAAGACATGTGTGACATGTCATGATTCCCTTTTATTCCAGAAGTTTGGTCCTTAAGGGGTTAAAAAAAGGTATTACAATTAACTAATTATCTAATAGAAGTGGCAAAGGATGGAGAGAGAGGGTAAGAATAGATAAAATGTGATGAATATTTGCCAACCCAATGCTATCAGCAAAAATATTAATAACTTTATATGCATGGAATATTGGTGAGATGAAATTTTGGTGATATACATTCACTGAAAATTACAATGAAAAACAGCATATACAGAAAATAGCAGGGTTGAAATACATGTATAAATAGTTATATTATTATAGTAAAATATAATATGGAAACAAAAGTAGAAAAAACAGGTGAAGTATCACCAAAGCTTCATTCAGTACCTAAAAGTTGCAGGGAGAGGTGGGCATAAAGTGGCTCAATTTCCTATTGGTTTATTATCAATTTCAATTGATTATATCTACATTATGGGTTTTATACATCTTGCCTTAAGTTGGTAGCTTGCAAAAGAGTGATTTGATTAAATTTAAAGGTCAAAATCAGAACATAATTTAAGTTTTATTAAGTGAATGACAGTGCCCTGTGATAGTGAATTCACTTCTCCAATATTTGTCCCAATGCTTTCGCTTTTGTATTCAACTTTAGTTTCATTTATTCAGTTGTAAGTTGTAAAACAGCATGTTGTACTACATTTTAAGAATGTTAAAATAATGGTTGAGCACAGTTGTTGCAAGCACTGAAGAGAGAGCAGAGCGTGTGGATTAAAAAGGAATTAAAACAAAGCTTACATTTATATAATGACAACGATAGTAAAATAAATTTCATCTAAACTTTTAAAGGAAACAGATTGGATCACCTTGTGAATATGGGAAATGCAATAGACTGGCTTCATTAATAGCACATGCTTTATTAATACTATCAAGGATCAAAAAATCGAAATGTAAAAAAGGTGAGAGACATTTTCTTTCCTAAACAACCTAAACAACCTAAGGTTGTTAATTTGCTTTCTGTTGAAGACCTGACTAACAGCCATGTTAGAATGTTTAGAATATAAAAATCATAACTGCAAATTACCTATTGTCATGCCTTTTTTTCCACCAGCTGTCACAAGTAGAGTTGAGCGAACACGAACTGAAAAGTTCGGGTTCGTACCGAACATTACAGTTTTTGGACCCTGGACCCGAACACGGACATATCACTGTATGTTCGGGTTGGAGTACGGTGTTCGGCGATTTAATGACGCGTTTTGAAAGGCTGCAGGGCAGCCAATCAACAAGCGTTTGACTCATGTGCCCTTAGAAGCCATCACAGCCATGCCTGCTAATGGCATCGCTGTGATTGGCCAGTGCAGCATGTGACCCAGCTAGTAGGGGCATGTCTATTAAACAGTGAGACGCACGAGTGGGGGCTTTTAAACTAAAGAGGGGACCTATATACCAATTAGGGGGTACCTATTGTCTCCCCCGGGCCTATTGTCCCCCCCCCCAAGTTCTTATTTATGGCCCCCACCCACCGCACAGGGGTAGGAGCCAGGGGGGAGGACAGTAGGTCCCCCCTTATTGTTATTTATGGCCCCCAACCGCCGGGCAGGGGTGATGGCTGAGGGGGAGAACATTAGGGCCCCCGTCTACCACTTAGGGGTGGGGCCGGGGGGGAGGACAGTAGTTCCCCCCCCTTATTGTTATTTATGGCCCCCAACCGCCGGGCAGGGGTGATGGCTGGGGGGGAGAACATTAGGGCCCCCACCTACCACTTAGGGGTGGGGGCCGGGGGGGAGGACAGTAGTTCCCCCCCTTATTGTTATTTAGGGCTCCGACCCGCCGCTCAGTGGTGGGGACCGGGGGGGAGGACAGTAGGTCCGCCCCTCCACATTCTTATTTAGGGCCCCCACCCATCGCACAGGGGTGGGGGCAATAGGTTTTTTTTCTTACAGTGAGCAGCCACTGGCTGCTCACTGTTTACTAGACACGCTCGGTATAGCGAGTAGGGACTGAATTTACTAATAATAAGTAATCTTTACTTAGTATTAGTAAATGTGGCTGAAAGACCAATTTAGGTTTTTCAGCCTTTTGGTAGATAGCTCCCTAATACCATGGGAATTAGGGAGTTATCTACTAAGCGGCTGCTTATTTTCTGTTATCTCTAAGTGATTTCCCTATCCACATTTGTTTGCATGGCACTTGTCCTACTATTACCCCCATTTTACTTCCTTTTGCAGCCCTCTCCAGGAGTTTTTTAGAGCCATTTTTGTTTCCAAAAGTTCGGGTCCCCATTGACTTCAATGGGGTTCGGGTTCGGGGTCAAGTTCGGGGTCAAGTTTGAGCCCGAACCCGGACTTTTTTTCAAAGTTCGCCGAACCCGCCGGACCCGAACATCCAGGTGTCCGCTCAACTCTAGTCACAAGTAGTATTTTAATATTCCACAGATCTACGCATTTTCCCAGCTTTTAAAACTTTCCAGCTTTTAAAATTTTCCCAGCTTTTAAAACTTTCTTGAGATAAAACGTGAATCATCTGCCAGGATGGAAGAACGCACAGAGGGAGGAAGAACTGGTAGTAAGTAGATCTGCTTACACTTATTTTCTTTTGAAATACTATAACATCTGGTTCAGTATTTGTAAAAAAAAAAATAAAATGTAATTAATAATAATAAAAAAAATTATATATATATATATATATATATATATATATATATATATATATATATATATATATATATATAAATATATACACACACCTACACACAATTTTGTTTTGCCCCCATTTTTATGAGCTGAACTCAAAGATCTAAGACTTTTTCTACGAACACTAAAGGCCTATTTCTCTCAAATATTGTTCACAAATCTGTCTGAATGTATGTTAGTGAGCACTTCTCCTTTGCCGAGATAATCCATCCACCTCACAGGTGTGGCTTATCAAGATGCTGATTAGACAGCATGATTATTGCAAAGTTGTGCCTTAGGCTGACTACAATAAAAGGCCACTCTAAAATGTGCAGTTTTATCACACAGCACAATGCCACAGATGTCACAAGTTTTGAAGGAGCATGCAATTGGCATGCTGACTGCAGGAATGTCCACCAGTGCTGTTGCCCGTGAATTGAATGTGCATTGCTCTACCATAAGCCGTCTCCAAAAGGCGTTTCAGAAAATTTGGCTGTACATCCAACCGGCCTCACAACCTCAGACCACACCAGCCCAGGACCTCCACATCCAGCATCTTCACTTCCAAGATCGTCTGAGACCAGCCACCCTGACAGCTTCTGCAACAATCAGTTTGCATAACCAAAGAATTTCGGCCCCACCTCACAACTTGCAGCACAAAAATGATCTGCTGCTAATGTCTCGATGCCAGATGCCACAGGACATGTTCAGAGGTCTTATGGAGTCCATGCCTTTTTGCATCATAGCTGTTTAGGCAGCACAAGAGGATCTACACGATATTAGGCAGGTTATTTTAATAATGGAAGCATAGGATGCGCGATAATACATGTTGTGGATTTGGGGCAACTATTCTAGTATTATAGTATAGACCTCTCTTCTGAACTCCTAGTTCTACAAGTTTGTTAGAAAACCTTGAGACCCTCTATCTGGTGTATAAAACTATTAAACTACCTGTCACATTACAAACATCTAATACATAAATGTGTGATTTAATGTCAGCAAGAAATACCCCTAAATTCAGTTTTAGATTTCTCAGGTAATCTGTTTTAAAATCTTGCTGTTAGTTTGCAGCAGTCCGCTATTGCTATTATACAGTCAAAGCAATAAACTGCAGGGTTCACCATATGCTGCAATGATATATTACATATTCATTGCCGTTATATCTTCACTCCAAGCATAAAGGAAAACTTCATTTTCTCATTTTTCGCTTAAATAGATGCCTCCTGACAGCGAAATGCTTTAGATTTGTTCTTCTGTTGATAATCTATTATCCTAAAAGTCTAAAATATTTTGATTAACAGAGTGGTAAGTACATAATGTGGAAATAAAAGATTAATACGTCAAGAGAGAAACACATTTTTTTTTTAGCAGAAACTTGAATGCATTTTGATCACATTCTTTATATGTTTGTAACCCTTTATAAAATATCTCTTCTCAATCTGTTCAGATGCTTTTTTCATGCAGTCGGAATATAAATAAATTATGTTCATCTCCTGCAAAAACATATGGTGAAGGCTATATTTCATTTTTATTGTGGTCTTTCTATCTTTTCCTAAAAGAGTACATTTCTGTTTAATAGGTTTTTATTGCTTAAAAATGTTTGCATCCCTCCCTATATTGTGCTAATTCTTGTTCACAAGGTCTTGCTCGGACTTGGAATCTGTAAACTTTAATAATTTAAGACAGTGATAGTTAACTATGGCTAGCTAAAGGGTTTTGAATCCGATTGTCCATGTTCAGCCATCCTGAAAATCATCACTGATTTAGGAACATATATAAACTAGCCCCCAATTAATTTTTCCTAATTGCACCAACTGCATGAAAATTATATTAAAGAACTGATGTATATATACTGCTACACTAGACCAATTCCAAATGAAGCAAAACCATTTGATAGGAACAATGCAAACATCAATATTATTCCATATTTGTGGAATCATGCATGTACAAAAAATAAAGTCTGTCATAAATGTTATGCTTCATGGATGTGAAGTTCCACTAAACATACAATGAGGGTCAAGCTACCTAAAATAGGCTGGCTGGGCAGTATGCACAACACATCCAAATATTACTATCCACTTGCATGCTGTCTTTTTTTTTTCTTAGAAAAGTATCAAATACATTGTATAATACATACTTCACATTTTATAACAACATATAACAGTACAAAAACATACATCTTGCTCAGTGCTTACTAACATAGTGTAGGGACCTTTTATCTATTACTATAAAGTCACATCCGGGGTTAGATCATTTGCTGCCCTTCATTTATATCTTATATCAATATATTCTAGCCAGTTTATATTCTAGTTTCTGTCTAGCCTTTTCACTAAGCCAGTCAAATCCTTTCTCCAACTTAATCTGGTATTTTACTTGATGTATAAGCTCTTGTATATTGGGCTTTATCGTCTGTTTCCATTTTCTGACTTTATAACATTTGAGGCCATCATTACGTGGATTATTAAAATTAGATATTTCTCTGTTACATTTCTATTTATCATTTGTAATAGAGCATATTCTGGTTTGATATTCACTGGTGGGACTCCCAGATCTCTCATAAATCCAAAAGGAGATTGTAATAAGTAAGGGGGGGGGGGGGGACTTTTTAACATCCAATCTTCATGCCAAAGAAGAATTATTGTGTTCTAATATGGGGATTAAAGCCCCTTTCCAACCTTAGGCAATAATGGAGTCCTCTGTGAAGCACATGGCCTTTCACTAGGCAAAACCAGTTGGGTTGTTGATAAACCCCTCCTCCATTCGCTTAGAGTGCAATCTGCCTTCCCCCAGGAGGCACTCTGGTTCTGTTACATCATAAGGGATTGACTGAGGAAGGTGTGTCCAGCAGAAGGAAGGGCTAACCTGTTAAAAGCTCTCTCCCTTTGAATTCCCCCTCCTCACACTCTCTCTCTCTCTATGTTCCCTCTCCCCACTATACACTCCCTCTCTCTCTTACACTCAGCAGATGATCAATGGAGTGGTAACTGTACCACGTGTCTATGCCGGTTTTACTATGTTAATTTAGTTTACTTTCCATTGAATCAATGACTAGTTTTGGTAACAACAGTTCCTAGCTTATTTCAAATGTATATGTATTGTTTGTTTGTTTGATTAGTCTCTTAATAAATATTATTGAATTGCCGAGAGCAAGGAGTGTGGACTCTGACTTTACACTCGGTTTTTAAGTTATTCTTTTTAGTTATTAATGGTATTAATAATTCCAAGTTTACTCCAACTTGCAAGTTAAAGTTTATTTCAGAGATGTTCCAAAATTATTTTATATCTGGGCATTCCCACCAGATGTGTATATATGAACCCTTACTCTTATTACACCTCCAGCATATTTCTGTACTTTGTGGGTACTAAGTACCATCAGTTCATTACCTTAAATACATGTTCCTGTACATTTATTCAGTGAATATATCTGTTTTTAATATTCATGCAAAAATACCACATTTTCATTTTGATGTAAATTTTTAGGTGATCTTTCCATGGTTTAATTGCCGGGATTCTCGTAGAATGTGTTTCAGTTATTATATTATTACATATAGATAGAACCTTATCTATCTTTTGCCCCTTGAATAGATTTTCAATTTTCCCCATTGAGTTATCTTGTATCTTACAAATTACATCCTTTAACCCCTTAAGGACAGAGCTTCGGAAGCTTGTCTTTCACTTAATGACAACGGCATTTTTTGCTGTTTGCGTTCAAATGCAATTTGCATTTGACTAATTTATTGCACCGACGCATATTATATACCGTTTTTAAAGGACAGAAAGGGCTTTAATTTGATGTAACATATATATATACATGCTTATTTATTATAAAAAAAATACAGAAAAATGCAAACAAAATGAACAATTTTGTGTTTTTTTTTACAGTTTTTGCAATAATAATGTGTGCACAATTAGTGCAGGTTAAGGAAAGTAATTAAAAATAAATTAATTTAGTTGTTCTGATTTACAGAATATATAATGTGTCTGGGATTTTACGTTTTTTTTTGGTAGTTACAGGTCACAAAGCACAAGGAGTAAAATAAACTTTTAATGTGGAGCGATTTTAGAATTTGGTATGTTTGTCTTGTAAGCTTAATAGCCATAAAAGAAAACAAAATTGCCACACAAAAGTATATTTATATAAAGTAGACACCACAGGCTATTTACCTAAGGTTGTTTTGACACTTTCTACGTAGCCATTTCACCGCCAATCTCTGCTAAATATTGGAGTAAAATTTTGTTTTTTGGGGGTTTTGGCACACAAACTTATAACAAAGAACTTCTCATGTGTATTTTGTAAAGTTGGTGTGTGCTATTCCTGTACAAAGTTTTATTTTGTGTTCAGTTACATCTGCTGAGTAAAATGACACCCCCATTGTATGTCTTTGGCACTATTTTGTGAAGCTACAGTGCCATTTAGGAGACCTGTCCTTTTCAGTATTCACAGTCGAATTTTGAGAAACGGATTTTATGAGCCTATGCTTCCATTTGGGGTATTATAGTAGTTTGTTCAAAAAAAACCACAAAGGCCTACCATTTGTAAAAGTAGAGACTCCAGGGTATCTCATAAGGTGCATATTGTGCCTTAACATGCCCCCATTTTTTTAACCAATATATGCCAAAGTATGTGGTAAAAATTATTTTGCGCATTTTTTTACATACGGATTGCATTTTTGCTGGGCATTTTGTATATTTCATATGTGCCACTAAGTTCAAACCCCCCAAATTATGCTCAGCTAAGTCTTCTGAGTAAAAAGGACACCCCCATTGTATGTCTTTGGCACTATTTCGTGAAGCTACAGTGCCATACAGGAGACCTGTCCTTTTCAGTATTCACAGTAGAATTGTGAGAGACGGATTTATTGAGCCTATGCTTCCATTTGGGGTATTATAACAGTTTGACTGTTCAAAAAAAACCCACAAAGGCCTACCATTTGTAAAAGAAGACACTCCAGGGTATTTCATAAGGTGCATATTGTGCCTTAGCATGCCCCCATTTTTTCCCCAATATATGTCAAAGTATGTGGAAAAAAATAATTTGGGGCATTTTTTTTACATACGGATTGCATTTTTGCTGGGCATTTTGTATATTTCATATGTGCCACTAAGTTCAAAACCCCCAAATTATGCTCAGCTAAGTCTTCTGAGTAAAAAGACATCAACAATAAATGTCTTTGGCCCTATTTTGTAAAGCTACAGTGCCATATAGGAGACCAAGCCATATCAGATTTTACAGAACTTTGAATTTTGACGCTGGGCCTATGTGCAATTTCCAAGCATCTCCGCAGGTTTTAAATTCAAACTACCCCACAAAGCCCTACCATTTCTTAAAGTAGACACCCCAGGGTATTTCAAAAGGCATATTTTGAACCTTAGCGTGCAATAATTTTTCCGCTAGCTTGTACCAGGTGTAGTGGTAATAAGCGTTTTTTCTGCCTTTTTGACACACAAAGTGAGTTTGCACAGTATATTTTGCAAACCTTATGTGTGCTACGACTGTATAATACTTCATATGTTGCTCAGCTATGTCAGCTGAGTACAAAAATACCCCCGAATGTACCTTTGCCAGGTATATGTGGACATCGGAGGGGCACATTTGAGACATAGCCATTCCATTTTTTTTCAAACTTTAAATCTTTACGCTGTGTCCATGTTCCAATTTGGAGTAGTTTAGATGGTTGGTTATTGAAACTTCCCCACAAACACATACTATTTATTAAAGAATACACCCTGGGGTAATTCAAAAGTTACATTTTGAACCTTAGTGTGGGATAATTTTTTCTCTTGTTTGTTCTAGGTGTAGTGGTAATGAGCGTTTTTAAATGTATTTTTCAACTTTTTTGAACTTTTTTTACTTTTTAAAACTATTTTTTAAACTTTTGTTTTGCTTATTATTTTTTTAAACTTTCCTAAACTTTCTTAAAACTTTTTTTTTTTACAGATTTAAAATTTTTCTAAGCTTTTTTTTTACCGTTAACCCCTAAGTAGCAGTAAGCAGCACTAACCGTAAATTCCCCATTTTCCCATAACTCCCACCCACCCCAGCTAGAAAAAATATTTAATTATACAATATTTAAATTAGTTAATTAAATAAATTGAACCCCTGAGGATTAAAAAATAAATAAAAGTTAATCGTCAGGGGTTAAAAAAAATTAGATCACAGTATAATACTGTGATCTGTGTTTTGATCACTGTAGGCAGTGATCGACTGGTAGGGAAGGGGTTCATTTTTATTTGGACTGGGTAAAGGGGGTTGTTTTTTTTTTTACTTAAACGTTATTAAAACTTTTTTTAACTTAATTTTTAACTTTTTAAAACTTATTTTAAAACTTTTTTTAATGTTAACCCCTAGTTAGCCTAACACCAAATCCCCCAATTCCCCACTAACTTCCACCCTCCCCAGCTAGCTAAATATATAATTTTAAAAAACTTAAATTAATAAATAAAATAAATGTAACCCCTGAGGGTTAAAAAAAAAAGAATTAACCCTCATGGGTTAAAAAAAAAAATCAGATCATAGTAAAATGTAATCCCTGCCAATTGATCACTGTAGTCAGTGATCAATTGGCAGGGAAGGGGTTAATTTTTTATTAAAATGGTAAAGGGGGGGTGGGATTTTAAATAAACTTTATTTTTTTTTTACACAGGGGCAGGATCAGCACTGATCCGTCTCCCTGCACTTCACACTGAACCCGGAAGTGCAGAGAGGCGGAAGGTAAGTATACACAGCACATGTGCTCGCTCTGACATGCTGTCAGAGCGGGCACATGTGCTGGGACAGCCCGATCCAGTACTCCCGGTCTGCCTCTAATACAGAGGCAGACCGGAGCACCATAAACCCCGCGATCGCCGAGGTCCGTCACTCGTCGTTAAGGGTTTCCCCTGAGTGACGGACCTCGTCCATCACTCGTCCTTAAGGGGTTAAATCATTTTTGATACGCAAATACGTACAGATTTCTGTACTTTGCAGTTTAAATTTTTTTTCTAATATAGCAAATGGTTTTATGTTTGACTCACTCTTCTAATAATTTTTCAATTTTGTCAATACCTGCTTCTTTCCAACCTTTTAATGATATATCATTCATATTATGTGTCATTATTTCAATATTTAGTTCTTAAAATTGTCTTTTAATTTAAGTTTGGGTTTTAATTTATGCCGGGAGAGTGATAAGTTGTCTATATTACTATTCTGTGATCTATTTTTGTTAGTTTGTCTCCAAGGTATATTACTCCATATTATCTGCGATAGATCTTTCATATTGCATGTTTCACTTTCTATTCTATACCAAGCTTCTAAATAATTGTTTTCATTATGTAACATATGCATATGGCATCGTTGTCAGGGCTTGCCTTGGTTGGAGTCTGTAGCGCAGATATGTTTACTCACCCTTGCAGTTAGACACAGTCCATGGTAAGAAGCCACCTGGACTGTGAATCTTTGCACAGGAGCTGTGCTGGAATGGTGACTCCAAAGCAGTACCGACAAGGACACAAACAGCAGGATAGTCGATGGGAAGACAAAATCAAAGGATGCCAGTGGTCAGGCTAAACGAAGAGTAGCCAATGTCAAAGGATGCCAGAGGTCAGGATAAACAAAGTCAGAAGCCAGGGTCAATATGGAGTACAAGTTCAGGAGACTTGAAAACAGGAAGTGAGCACATAAACCAGGATCAAAGAACTGGCAAAGTTCCCAGGGCGAGGCAGTGGGTATATACCCAGCTGATGATTGATCAATCTCAGGTGAAGCACATCAATAGACGAAGTCCAGCCCCAACTGATGCAGACAAGCCAGGATTAACAGGACTAGAACAATTCCAAGGACTAGGAACTGCTGTGGCTGAAAGACAGCAAAGGATACAGGATAAAATCCCCTGTTGGGGACTTCTGGGGCGACCACGTTTGGCAGTCTGGATGTCAAGGTGAGAACCGTGACAATAGTAAATTGGCCTCATAGATTTGTCTAACAGCTAACAGTCTTGACCACCTCTTTGAATATTTAATGAAATAATTTCGACTTTTTCCCTACCAAAATACAATTAGTAAAATAGGACTGTGCTAGATTCAACCAGCTATCTGGTACAGTTAGAGGTATATGATTGAAAATATAATTCCATTTTGGTAGGATGTAAGATTTAAGTATATTGATTCTACCTAACCATGACAAAGGTAGATTTTCCCACTGTTTAAACATATTGTTAGTCTCTTTTAGGACTTTCATAACATTTCTTTCCATCATTAATTTTGGATCTGAGGTAATATTTAGGCCTAAATAGTTTAATTCATCCCTTACCCTCCAAAACCGAGACACAAACTGAGAACCTCTGTTAGATACAATATTGTGAGGAATGCCATGTAATCGGAGAATTTCACGTATAAAAATAAGAACCAGGTCTTGAGAGAATGGCAATTTTTTGAGTAGAACAAAATGAGCCATCTTGGAAAAGCGGTCAACCACCATAAGGATGGTGGTGTAGCCATTAGAACTAGGAAGTTCCACAATGAAATCCATGGACAAATTGGACCATGGAACATTAGGCACGGGAAGTGGGTGTAACAATCCACATGGAAGCTTATGAGGTACCTTAGAAACTGCACAAACAGAACAGGCCTGCACATATTCTTTAACATCTTTCCCGAGAGAATCCCACCAAAATGATCTCATGATCGCAGATATGGATTTATTAATATAAATTGAAGTAGCTACTGAAGAAAATCCATAGTATGATCAGGAATTAAGTGGAAATAGAAAAATATGAATGAGGGAATAGAATTGAACAGTAAGCTTATAATGGGAAAAGTATCAAAAAATATACATAGACCTAGGTTGACTGAGATCTACTAAGCAGTGTTATACAGAGAATCTGAAAAACTAGATGATTATTGCACAAGTAAAAATCCAAATGAATATAACCTAAACAGTAAAAATAATAAATAAATAATCGTAAATAAATACTAAATAGATAAAAAATTGTCAATAATGGGGGGGCGGAGTCTGACCGCCGGACTGACTGGATGCGTGGGGAAAGAGCTCCCGCCGGGCGAGCAACAAACAGGGTGATTTCAGCAACTATATCGCCCAGAACCCCTCCAGAGTGCGACACCCACGACGGGGGTGCACCGGGGAACCGGGGGATACCCTTCTCGAGCAAATCGGAGTACCCAGACCGCAACGCTACCTGAGGCCTGCGGGAGTTGGAGCCGGGGAGAGGCGGCCGCTCTCCTCGACACCGGACACCCCAGAAAGCACTACAGACCTCCTACCCCCCCCCTCTGGACCGGGGGGGGACATCCCGGTCCCCACTAGACAGGCGGGCTAGAATCGAAAGCTAGTGAGGCAACCTACCTAGCTGACAGAAAGCAAGCCAGCAGTGGCTAAGATGGCCGCCCGGTGTCTGCCGAAAAACAAGACTGAGGAAGAGCTCAGGTACCCCCACCCCCTGGCGGCCCTGGACAGGCTCTACTCTGCCTTCTGTGAGATGCTGCACCTCAGGGGAATGCCCTACCCTCAAGCGGCTCGAGCGGTGGCCTCATGGATCCGCCCGGAGACCCGCCGTCGCCACTATGGAGCCCCACTACAGGCCCTCAAGGCGGCGGTCCGGCCCCGATACAAGAGGAGGCGGGAAACTGGCCACACCGACCCAGATACTAGCACCCGCACCTACAAACGCAGTAAGGACAATACCAAGCCACCCCACAATCCCAGCAGCGTACCCAAGCAAAGCTCATCAGACCGGCAGGTTTCCGTGAGACGACCCAGAGCTGGGACTGAGCAGAGGGCTGCAACAAGGGGGACAGCTAAACATCACAGCCAGCCTCAACAACCGAGATCAGAGGCATCAAGGCGGCTACCTCCAACTGACAACCCAACGCAAAGGAATAACACAAGGGTGCCTCAACGGGACGGTGAAATACCACAGGCTGGCGTGGGTTAAAAGGGACACTTGCCACTAGCGATGAGTAACTAACCATATTGCTCATACTGACTCCACTAGAGACTGTTGGTGACAGAATGTTTTCAGTCTGATTCCACAATTTTTTTATTTTTTTTTGTTATTTTATTTTCTTCATATTTTTCTCACATCAAACGCCCTTGTTCTTTACGAAACGTTTACCTTTTTGTTTATAACCGTAGCCAGGGGTTAAAAATTTGCCGTATTATGCATTATTTTACAGTATAACACGTGCACTGTTCTCCTGTCACACTCTGGACACACATATAGTATACCTTGCACTGCATAGCCTGGCTTATATTTGAAATGTACATCTCAGGGTGTCCTTCTTTGTCACTCTTCTGCATACTCCTACCTACCAGATCTGTACGTCCTGTTAACTCATTTAAACCAAACGGGAACATAAGCTGTCGAAATATCAATCTTATTACTTTAAATATGCAGCTGACAACACTGTTAAGCATCAAATATCTCTCATCATTTCTTTTGCTGATGATGTAAGCAATTATTATTATAGGCGACTGTTATATGCCTTGTTATAAGGATGGGCTTACTGAGTATACACATATTACAGCTACTAAAGCGACTACAGCAACGAGCCAACTGGAATGTACCTACATGTTTAGATTTAATTACTTTTCATAACTAGTCTAGCAACGACAAGCGCAGATGGTTTTTCATTTGGTTTACATTTGTTCAATTCATTTAACTCTTGATGATTCAATCGCTTAGTGAAAACTACCTTTATAACTGTTACTTTATGCGTGCTATTAACCTATTGAAAAGCTTGCTTAATATAAAATATAAAATGAGGCTGTCATTCGAAGGAGATGTACTAATGTGTTAAAGCGATCCCACTCTGTACAAATACTGTGCATCCCCTCTTCTTTATTCTGTACCCCATTTAACTCCTGCCTCAATAAAAGAAATATTGACAAAAAAAAAAATTGTCAATAATGGAGCTGTATCAGCTAGATGGATTCCAGAATGATTACCTACTATGGTGTAAGTACGAAGAAAAACTGGTAAAGCTAGAAATTATATAGTATCGGTCTAGTACCTTACAATGTAAAAAAAAAAAAATGATACAAAAATAGTAGAATGATACAATCTATGGCAGGATATGTATCAATAGTGACCACAGAGTATTTATCAAGTCAATGCTGTATAATGTGGTATATAATGCAGAGACAGGGTGCTCTCTAGTGAAAATGTATTTAGAAAAAGATGAACACTGTCAGAAATAAACAAAACTTGCACTCATAGAAGCATCCAAAGTAGGGGCATAAGGTACCAGGTCGGATCGGGCGAAGTGTGGATCTCTGTGAGGTGTTAGACACTGGATACTCGCCGCGTGATTTCCACTGCGGTTTGGGATGCGTTCTACTTGGCTGCCTCCTGAGAGCTTTGTGTAGGATGCTTGCCTTACACGTTTCTTGATCGGCTAGTCACTTCATCCTTTGAGGATAAAATGCGAAACACGTAAGGCGTCCATCAACATGTTGCAGGAGTCAGGTACACTGACGGATGGCCGCTGAGTGCAGATACCACAAGGTGAGGATGAATATGTTACAGAATGTGACTATGTGCATTTGCCTACATTTGATGTACCCATTAAAGCTTATATAGTGGTACATTTTTACATTTTAATTTATTTACTTTTTTAATACTAATTCTTAATTATTTATATTGCTGAAATTCAAAAGCTTGAATGTATTTATATATATATATATATATATATATATATATATATATATATATATATATATATACTTAATATACTGTTTTATCACAAATAAAAAGATAGGACTTTGAATCTTGTTTTGAGTTCAGCAGATTGTTGAGCTGTTTTGCATTTTTGCATTACAAAAGCTGTATAATTGGATGTTCCCCAGAGTCGCTGTGTCACTGCGGATAAGAGTGAATGACGTTATGATCCACTGGTGAGCATTAGTTTTGCTTGGAGTCTAACAGGGTGAGTCACAATTTGTTTGAGAGTATTAGTTGTATTTGAAGTATTCTGAGATTTGAATTAATAATAGCAAAACAGAAAATTTCTACATACTTACTGTAATTTGATTTTGTTGGTTAGAATCCATGTCAGCATCACCTAAGCATTAAGCTCCTTCCTCTCAGCTGATTAGAACAGAAATATTCAAATTTAAATAAAGGAAGGTATAAAGGGAGCCCCTTCCCTTAAAACATCAGTCACGTAACCAAGCCATTCATGATTGGGATTCTAACCTTGATGCTGACATGGATTCTAGCAAGGAAAAGAAAATGGCAGTAAGTATGTAAAAAAATGTCTGCTATCCTCGCTAATCCATGTCAGCATCATTGGATTTATAAAGTTCATGAGGGTGGAAATAAATAGACCAAAAAAGTATAACTGCTAAATAAATATTTATTTATGAGACAACATTGAATGCAAAATAATTCAATCAAAGGATGAGGAAGAGGAAGCTGTTACATCCAGACAAAGCTTTTGGAGGAAGACCGTGCTGCAGCCTGGCAAATAGTCTCTGTAGAAGTGTCTGCCAAAGAAGCCCAGGAAGCTAAGACAGACCTGGTAGAGTGAGCATTAATACCTTCATCAATGGGTTTTCCTGACACTTTATCGGCTTTGTGAATCACTGAAGTGATCCATCTTCTAATAGTCGAGATGAAAACAGATAACCCTTTGTGTTGGTCAAATAGAAGAATAAAGAGCTTGTTAGTCTTTTGCATGTCTAGTTCTATCCAGGTAAATCTCTTGTTCTATACTTCTGATCAGGTAAGTTACGAGACTTATACACTGTACCGGGGTTAAGTTCTTTATTGGAATTGTAAGACATGTTTTAAACTTGAAATAATAATAATAAGTAAAGCAAGCTTTAAAGGAAATAAAGACACAAGGGATAAAGCAGTACCTATAAACGGAATTATAGGTAAGTAGTAATGAGGGTTATAGAATAAAGGGTTTAGACAATAAGCCACAGACAGGTTATAGAGAAGTTGATAGAAGCAGAACCTTTATATGGAATTATAGGTATAAGGGAAATAGTGAGAAGGAGAACCTATTAACGGAATTATAGGTTTGGAGGAAGAAGGAGAACCTATAAGTGGAATTATAGGTTAGGAGGAAGAAGGAAAACCTATAAATGGAATTATAGGTTATGATGGAGAAAGAGAACCTATAAGCAGAAGTATACGTTAGGAGGAAAGAACAGAATTAAGAGTTTAGGTATTATGCCCCAAGCAGATTTTCAAGTATCAGGTAAACAAAGAGAGCGAAAAACTATAATAGGAATTCTAGGTTACTGGCAAACATAATATAACATAATATAATAGGATATATAATGAATTCAGGTTAAAATAGACGTTTAGTTATTCAGAGTCTTTTTTTTGGATGCAGTAATGCAGTTATCAGTTATTCATTATTTTTCAAGGCCCTTTTGGAGGAACTGCAGTAGTTCTGGAAAGGTTATGGAATCAGAGTTTTTCTCCAACAAGGTAGCTGTCAGGATCCTACCCTGACAACCACGGTATTGTTTTATTTTATTGCTGCAATACCTGTTTCTCGCCTCTTGTGGCCTCCCTAGCCACTAGTCAATCCTCAGTTGCTCTCACCTGCCAAATATGATCTTCCAAGTCTGCTATAAAAGGCCACACCTAACTCTTCACATGGCCTTTACATTGAAGTCAGTGTTCTGACATATAACTTCTGATCCTGGCTCCTGAAAATATCCTGTATCCTGGCTCCTGAAAACATCCTGATCCTCTATTGAGACTCTGTGTGTCCCGATGCCGGAATCCTCCTGAAACTCTTATCTTCAACTACTGCAACTCTGCAAGATCCTGTAAGCAACCTGTATTACATTATACTGGAATCTACTTACCTGTCTCAACTGCTGCAACTCTGCATAATCCTTTAAGCAACCTGTACTATATTATACTGAAAGTACTTACCAGCTTTAACCATCTCAACCCTTTATCATCCTGAACCTGGCTGCAGTGTGACATTTCACAGATTACTAATCTACTTGGAAATAACGTCAAACCTACTTGTATATAAGACTTTATTCATTTTACTCTCAAAGTATCCTGTTTGTGGCATATTGCCTTTGTTCTGTTTTAACTCCCAAAGTATCCTTTTTGTGGCATATTGCCTTAATTCTTTCTTTCAAGTAAATTGTTATGTCTAAAAAGACAAATAAAGTTTCAACCAATAACCCTGACAATCGTCTCCTCTCTGACCTGCTCAGGAACATGACAGTAGCCCACTTATAGTACAACAAAAAAAGCTCAGTAATAAACAGTTGAAGCAGTGGGTGTTCTAGACCTTAGCATGGTATCTACTACTTTATCAGATAGGACCTTAGATTTTAGTATATCCAAGCCATCAGTTTAAACTGAGATGGATTGTTGAGATGGATCACATCTTGAGACAGAAGATTCCTCCTGTTGGGCAGTTCTCAAGGGTCTTCCTGTGACATCCAGATCAGCAATAAAAACCAATGTCATCTGGGCCTGTATTGGAGAATGGCAATCACTTCCACACCTTCCTTCTGGATCTGCTTGAGAACCTTTGGAATTAATAGGAATGGAGGGGGTGGGATAAATAGGTAAGATGAAAGTCCCATTTCTGGGATAGGGCATCTTGGCTCTGTGCCCTTGGATCAAATTCCTTGAAAAAATACTTTGGAACTTTTTGTATGTGAAGGATGCCATAAGATGAATTTGTATCCTCCATCTTTTTGCGCATAGATCTAAAAATAATGCCTGGATTCATTCTCCATTCTGCTGTGTCTTCATAATTCCAGCTCAGAAAATCTGGAATTTTGTTGTCTATCCTGGGAAGATAAATCACCAAGAGGCTTTCCAGGTTTAATTGGACCATGAATATAATAGGTTTTGTTCCCTGCATCAGTTTCTTCCTCCTGTCTCACCTTAGAAGTTGATATACAGGACTGCTGTAACCTTGTCTATCCTGACTTTTCCCCATTAGTTCTTTAGATGATTTTTGAATGCCATCAAGTCCTTGTATACTGAATGGAGTTCCAAAATGTTTGACTGAAGATTCCAGTAATGAAGGGGCTATTCTCCTTGAGCTAGGTGATTCTGGTACTGTCCATGCCAACCTTTTCAACTGGCATTCATTGTCAAAATTTCCCAATGTGGGTCATCTAGAGAAAAGCCTCTCTTTATGTTGAAGTTTTTCATCCACCAATGTAGTGATATTTTGCTTTTTCAGATAGACACACAATAAATAATAAATTGATTCATGAAATTTTCTTGAATTGATCTAGTGAGCCCTCCTGATTAAACCAATTGTTGAAGACAGAGTTCCCAATAAACTCGTATTTTTGTTCATAGCAGACTCTGGACTGTTGTTGCTGATTTTACTTTTTCTAGAAGTCTTTTGGTTCTGTCTTCTAAAAGTGAGATCCAATTTTTGTTTATGTTGATGTGTGCCCCTAAGTAAATTATCTCATGTAATGGTTTAAATAGACTTTTTTTGAAGTTTGAAAAATCATATCTCTCTGTATCATTAGCTCTCTAGTACAACTGTTTTCTATTAGAATATATTCAAGAAAGTACAAGATCTTTACTCCTTTCTCACTCAAGAGTGCTACAAGACAGATCAAATCTTTGAGAAAGTTATCGAGGCAGAAGTCAGACCAAAGGGCATTCCTCAAAATTGATCATGGTCATTGGTCATTGAAGATCTGGTATGTTTAATATTTTCTGTTTTGGAGCACTAGTAGTGTGGTAATATGCATCTTGGAGATTTATTGATACTAGCCACTCTACTATGTGGAGTTGTGGTAGTATGGACTGTATGCTCTCCATCATAAATGTATTTTTCTTTATGGTAGTATTTAGTTCCTTCAGGTCCAGAATTGTTCTTCATTTCCCAGAGGGTTTCGGGGCAAAGAACACTGGTGAATAGATGCCTTGGAATTCTTCTTGAGAGGGAATTGGCATGATGACTTTATATCTTAAGAGTAACCTGATGCATTCCCTCATTGGATTTTCTTTTGATCCTGACACTGATGATCTGACTATGGTGTGTTTTTGAGTTTTTTCTTCGAAATTGAACAAGTATCCATTTTATATAATAGAAAGAACACATTGGTCTTGTATATGCAAGGTCCAGATATCTGTGAACTAAAAATTAGACAGAAGGAAAGAAAATGGGAAAAAGGAGAACCGCCCACTAAAGATGGGTGGAGTCCATTCCCACTTCTAACTACTCCCTTAGGTAGAGGGTCACAAAATTATGGTAATAAATCTTTATTTCTAGTAATGGGTAAACAAGTTTACCTGACAAAAATACATATTGAACTTTAATTTTTGAATTTTTTTAAAAAGGATAGTAAATATACCCTAGCAAAAGTGTTAAAGTGATTGGTGAACAAATTCACCCGAAAAAAATATAAAAATAATAAATAATATTAAACACACCCTAACGAAAGTGTTTTTAAAGTGGAAGATGCAAAACCATCTATTAAAAGCCTGGAAATGTTCCCATGTAGGTACCCATATATGTTATAGGGGACAGGGATGGGTAAGAGTACAGAGACCTAAAAAAAGGATCAGAATAACCAGCATACACCTCCCCTATATCGGGTAGAGCTAATAGTCAGATTCTAGCAATACAGAGCAGTAAAAGTAATGGAGAGTGGATATTTGCTGCGAAAGCGGCGGTAAAGGTATAAGGAGCTGGTAATTAACGTGGTTACTTAGCATAAATATACAGGGAAGTATAAACAAATCCTTCTCACGGTCTGTTTAGCTGTTAATATATCTCGGATCTGTTCAACTATTCCTCCGTGTGATAGGTGACACCATGGGGGAGTGAACAGTCCTACCAGCATACACTTAGTGAGAAATACCTCTGTATAAATGTCCTTAACCAAATATCCAGCTCACATCCACAACAGCTGCTGCTTCAAGGCAGCCTCTTTCTATCCCTCAAAACTTGAGTAGTGGGACCAGCGGCTAGCGGCAGACAGAGAGTAGCAGAGAGGTAAGTACAGTTGTTACTAGTATGGACGTATAGGAGAATTCGGATCCCAGCGGATACAAAGTGAACTGCCTATGAACACGCCCTGAACTAACTGACTACCTTGTAGCAAACTCAACTGCTGCTTCGAGGCAGCCTAATAGTATCCCTCAAAATTATGTGCTAGAGTCGGCATAGACATAGTGGGAGCCCAGGTAAGTATAAACTTCAGAGTGAATGCATCGGCAAAGAGCAAGCCCGCAAGCTTGACGCGCGTTTCGGCGTTACTGGACGCCTTTCTCAAGAGCTACTCAGTGTGAGTTCCCGGACCTGTTTATAAGGGGGGTCTAGCCCCTCCTCCCCTTGGTAATCATCCAATCCGTACTTACTTGAGTTTAAGTGGATTACACCAGCCACTCCCTCTCCAGGCCAATCCTGGAGGGGCCAGTGGGCGTGTTGGGAAAAAGGGCATCACTGCTAAACTGGTGCAGGGCCCTTATATCCCTAAAGGGGAGCGAGTACCAATGGTTTATACTGTGAAAACACAAAGTGTTGCACAGTGTCCATAGTGCATAACTCTTGTCTATGACTCAGTAATTGGGTACAGAATAAGTCAAGATCAACTGGGATCATTGAGACAGAAGTACAAAGTCTGTCTGTTCCTCGTCAGGCAGGGGGTGTGATCGCTCCACTATAGGGGGCTGAGTAACTCTCCGGCAGTATGGCCTGGATACAAAGTATCTCCCAGTGCAGCGGACCTCTTCCTTTTGTGTCGAGGTAGTTATCCCCGCTGTAACGACAGTAGTCTGGATTATAGTAGTGTAGGTGCTGAACCAGTGTACATAGGTCCCCACTGGGGCACCTCATTCTAGAAGTGTACCTTATTGAGTCAATTAGACATAAGTTAGTCACCTGTTGACAGGTAGCGACATGGTGATCTTGTAAAAATTGTTGGTATTCGGAGGTTAGTATTACCATGAGCTGTGTACATATAGTAGTCACTATTAATCCACACACTGTGTATTGGTTGCCAGTAGATTAACATTTAGAAAAATATATAGTATCAAGAAAGAAAGAGAGAAAAGGAAAATATACTATAAGCACTTTTGACTGGTGCCTGATGTATCAAATAAATGGAGAGAAAGAAAACCCCTCGTTTAGACCTTTAGGGTTTAGGGTGTTCAGTTTATAGATCCACCTACACTCTCTTTGACGTAGGATCTTGTCATAGTCACCTCGTCTCTGTTCGCGTTTTACGAGTTCAAGGCCACAGAAACGTATATCTTTAGAGGACCCATCGTGGCATTCCTTGAGATGTCTAGAGATTGGGGTATCTAGACGGTTTTTTGGGGACCTGACGTGTTCCTTAATACGTTCTTTAAAAGCCCGGAATGTTTTACCCACATACATCATCTTGCAACTACAAGTGAGCAGGTATACTACCCCCATTGAGTTGCAGTTGAAAAAATGGGAAATTTGGAAGGTTTGTTTGCCTTCACTGTCACTTACGCTTTTGGAATCTCTAAGGATAAATCTGCAAGCTACACATCTGCCACAGGCATATGAGCCTGTTGGGATCTTGCGTCCCAGCCATGTGGGGTTTGTGTTTTGTCTAGTTGAAAAGTGGCTGGGGACAAGAATATCCCTGAGGTTCTTACCTCTCCGGGCTGTTATGGAGGCTTGAGGGCTCAATACATCCTTAAGATGGGTATCTTTAAGGAGAATGGGCCAAAACTTCTGAATGGAATGTTTGACCTCGTTCCAGCCGGTATCGAAAGTCCCTATCATCCTGATTGTTTTCTTATTAGTGTTGTCAGGATAGGGTGATTCTGTCAATAGGTCCTCCCTGTCAGTTAACAGTGCCCTTTTATAGGCCCTCTTGAGGCACCTATTCGGGTACCCCTTCTCCTTGAACTGTTGTCTCAGAGCTTTGGCTTTCAATTGGAAGTCCGATGTATCTGTGCAATTGCGCCGCAGCCTGAGATATTGTCCTGTGGGAATACCCTGCTTTAAGGGGCTAGGATGGAAACTGTCCCATTTTAATAGGGAGTTGGATGCAGATGGTTTCTTGAATAGGGTGGTTTTTAAGGAGCCGTCATTACAGACCGAAATAGTTAGGTCTAGAAAATTTAAAGTTGAGCCCCCAAATTCTGCAGTAAATCTAAGGTTATCTTCGTTGATGTTTAGGAGGGACACGAAATTGTCGAATTCCTCACAAGTGCCCTGCCACACTATAATGACATCGTCAATATACCTGTGCCAAGAAATAATCTTGGATATAAAGGGAGAAAGACTGTCAGATGTCCTCATCTGTTCTTCCCACCAGCCCAGGTGGAGGTTGGCATACGATGGAGCACAAGCCGTGCCCATCGCCGTACCTCTCACCTGGTGGTAGTACTTATTGTGGAACAAGAAGTAGTTATGGGACAGAATGAAGTTGAGGAGTTTTAGGGTAAAGGTAGTGTGTGCTTGATATTCAGGGCCTCTTCTGTCTAAAAAGTGTTTGACATGTTGGATCCCTCTTTGGTGAGGGATGGAGGAATAAAGTGCCTCAACATCGAGGCTACAAAGGTTTGCAGTTGGTTCTATCTTTTGGTTAAGAAGTAAAGATAAAGCCTGTTTTGTATCCCTGATGTATGAGGGTAAACGTTCGACAAAAGGTCTGAGGATCTGGTCAATATAAAGGCTGCCGTTCTGGGTGAGATTGTTAATCCCAGAAACTATTGGGCGGCCTGGTGGATCCTCCAAACATTTGTGGATTTTCGGCAGGCAGTAGAAGGTTGCTATCCTTGGTTGACGGTTGAGGATAAAGTGATATTCCCCATCCGATAGCAACCCTCCACTGCGGCCATCGTCCAAAATTGCTTTGTAACTCTGGAGAAAAGTATTAGTAGGGTCAGAAGGGATAATTGTGTAGGTATCTTCATTATTCAGAACCTTCTTCACCATTTTCTCATAGTTAGATGTGTCCATGACTACAACATTGCCCCCCTTGTCTGCCTGTTTAATGATCACATCATTGTTGTCTTTAAGTGATTTAAGGGCCGTCTGTTCTTTTTTGGACAGATTGTCATGAGGAAAGGAGTGGAGGTTATTATATTGTATACCCTCAATCTCGCTCTTGACGGCCTCAAGAAATAAATCAATATTTCTGAAAGATGAAAAGTTGGGAGTAAAGTGACTTTTAGGTTTTAATTCAGTGTGTTTAAATGATGGTTGTATATCATTCTCGTCAAGGAGGGAGACTAGAGTGTTTAGACATTCAATGTCCCTACCAGAGAGACCTAAAGATTTAGCTTTCTTCTCTTTGTTTAATTCATGAAATTTGTGAAGTGCCAGCTTCCGTACGAATAAGTGTAGGTCTTTAATCCATATGAATCTATCAAAAGCTGGAGTAGGGACAAATGAAAGGCCTTTTTCCAAGATATTGAGCTGAAATTTATCTAGTTGACACGATGATAGGTTGATTACTTGCAATTTTGGAGTATAGGTGGTTTTAGGTACAGGGTTTCAGCTCAATATCTTGGAAAAAGGCCTTTCATTTGTCCCTACTCCAGCTTTTGATAGATTCATATGGATTAAAGACCTACACTTATTCGTACGGAAGCTGGCACTTCACAAATTTCATGAATTAAACAAAGAGAAGAAAGCTAAATCTTTAGGTCTCTCTGGTAGGGACATTGAATGTCTAAACACTCTAGTCTCCCTCCTTGACGAGAATGATATACAACCATCATTTAAACACACTGAATTAAAACCTAAAAGTCACTTTACTCCCAACTTTTCATCTTTCAGAAATATTGATTTATTTCTTGAGGCCGTCAAGAGCGAGATTGAGGGTATACAATATAATAACCTCCACTCCTTTCCTCATGACAATCTGTCCAAAAAAGAACAGACGGCCCTTAAATCACTTAAAGACAACAATGATGTGATCATTAAACAGGCAGACAAGGGGGGCAATGTTGTAGTCATGGACACATCGAACTATGAGAAAATGGTGAAGAAGGTTCTGAATAATGAAGATACCTACACAATTATCCCTTCTGACCCTACTAATACTTTTCTCCAGAGTTACAAAGCAATTTTGGACGATGGCCGCAGTGGAGGGTTGCTATCGGATGGGGAATATCACTTTATCCTCAACCGTCAACCAAGGATAGCAACCTTCTACTGCCTGCCGAAAATCCACAAATGTTTGGAGGATCCACCAGGCCGCCCAATAGTTTCTGGGATTAACAATCTCACCCAGAACGGCAGCCTTTATATTGACCAGATCCTCAGACCTTTTGTCGAACGTTTACCCTCATACATCAGGGATACAAAACAGGCTTTATCTTTACTTCTTAACCAAAAGATAGAACCAACTGCAAACCTTTGTAGCCTCGATGTTGAGGCACTTTATTCCTCCATCCCTCACCAAAGAGGGATCCAACATGTCAAACACTTTTTAGACAGAAGAGGCCCTGAATATCAAGCACACACTACCTTTACCCTAAAACTCCTCAACTTCATTCTGTCCCATAACTACTTCTTGTTCCACAATAAGTACTACCACCAGGTGAGAGGTACGGCGATGGGCACGGCTTGTGCTCCATCGTATGCCAACCTCCACCTGGGCTGGTGGGAAGAACAGATGAGGACATCTGACAGTCTTTCTCCCTTTATATCCAAGATTATTTCTTGGCACAGGTATATTGACGATGTCATTATAGTGTGGCAGGGCACTTGTGAGGAATTCGACAATTTCGTGTCCCTCCTAAACATCAACGAAGATAACCTTAGATTTACTGCAGAATTTGGGGGCTCAACTTTAAATTTTCTAGACCTAACTATTTCGGTCTGTAATGACAGCTCCTTAAAAACCACCCTATTCAAGAAACCATCTGCATCCAACTCCCTATTAAAATGGGACAGTTTCCATCCTAGCCCCTTAAAGCAGGGTATTCCCACAGGACAATATCTCAGGCTGCGGCGCAATTGCACAGATACATCGGACTTCCAATTGAAAGCCAAAGCTCTGAGACAACAGTTCAAGGAGAAGGGGTACCCGAATAGGTGCCTCAAGAGGGCCTATAAAAGGGCACTGTTAACTGACAGGGAGGACCTATTGACAGAATCACCCTATCCTGACAACACTAATAAGAAAACAATCAGGATGATAGGGACTTTCGATACCGGCTGGAACGAGGTCAAACATTCCATTCAGAAGTTTTGGCCCATTCTCCTTAAAGATACCCATCTTAAGGATGTATTGAGCCCTCAAGCCTCCATAACAGCCCGGAGAGGTAAGAACCTCAGGGATATTCTTGTCCCCAGCCACTTTTCAACTAGACAAAACACAAACCCCACATGGCTGGGACGCAAGATCCCAACAGGCTCATATGCCTGTGGCAGATGTGTAGCTTGCAGATTTATCCTTAGAGATTCCAAAAGCGTAAGTGACAGTGAAGGCAAACAAACCTTCCAAATTTCCCATTTTTTCAACTGCAACTCAATGGGGGTAGTATACCTGCTCACTTGTAGTTGCAAGATGATGTATGTGGGTAAAACATTCCGGGCTTTTAAAGAACGTATTAAGGAACACGTCAGGTCCCCAAAAAACCGTCTAGATACCCCAATCTCTAGACATCTCAAGGAATGCCACGATGGGTCCTCTAAAGATATACGTTTCTGTGGCCTTGAACTCGTAAAACGCGAACAGAGACGAGGTGACTATGACAAGATCCTACGTCAAAGAGAGTGTAGGTGGATCTATAAACTGAACACCCTAAACCCTAAAGGTCTAAACGAGGGGTTTTCTTTCTCTCCATTTATTTGATACATCAGGCACCAGTCAAAAGTGCTTATAGTATATTTTCCTTTTCTCTCTTTCTTTCTTGATACTATATATTTTTCTAAATGTTAATCTACTGGCAACCAATACACAGTGTGTGGATTAATAGTGACTACTATATGTACACAGCTCATGGTAATACTAACCTCCGAATACCAACAATTTTTACAAGATCACCATGTCGCTACCTGTCAACAGGTGACTAACTTATGTCTAATTGACTCAATAAGGTACACTTCTAGAATGAGGTGCCCCAGTGGGGACCTATGTACACTGGTTCAGCACCTACACTACTATAATCCAGACTACTGTCGTTACAGCGGGGATAACTACCTCGACACAAAAGGAAGAGATCCGCTGCACTGGGAGATACTTTGTATCCAGGCCATACTGCCGGAGAGTTACTCAGCCCCCTATAGTGGAGCGATCACACCCCCTGCCTGACGAGGAACAGACAGACTTTGTACTTCTGTCTCAATGATCCCAGTTGATCTTGACTTATTCTGTACCCAATTACTGAGTCATAGACAAGAGTTATGCACTATGGACACTGTGCAACACTTTGTGTTTTCACAGTATAAACCATTGGTACTCGCTCCCCTTTAGGGATATAAGGGCCCTGCACCAGTTTAGCAGTGATGCCCTTTTTCCCAACACGCCCACTGGCCCCTCCAGGATTGGCCTGGAGAGGGAGTGGCTGGTGTAATCCACTTAAACTCAAGTAAGTACGGATTGGATGATTACCAAGGGGAGGAGGGGCTAGACCCCCCTTATAAACAGGTCCGGGAACTCACACTGAGTAGCTCTTGAGAAAGGCGTCCAGTAACGCCGAAACGCGCGTCGAGCTTGCGGGCTTGCTCTTTGCCGATGCATTCACTCTGAAGTTTATACTTACCTGGGCTCCCACTATGTCTATGCCGACTCTAGCACATAATTTTGAGGGATACTATTAGGCTGCCTCGAAGCAGCAGTTGAGTTTGCTACAAGGTAGTCAGTTAGTTCAGGGCGTGTTCATAGGCAGTTCACTTTGTATCCGCTGGGATCCGAATTCTCCTATACGTCCATACTAGTAACAACTGTACTTACCTCTCTGCTACTCTCTGTCTGCCGCTAGCCGCTGGTCCCACTACTCAAGTTTTGAGGGATAGAAAGAGGCTGCCTTGAAGCAGCAGCTGTTGTGGATGTGAGCTGGATATTTGGTTAAGGACATTTATACAGAGGTATTTCTCACTAAGTGTATGCTGGTTGGACTGTTCACTCCCCCATGGTGTCACCTATCACACGGTGAATAGTTGAACAGATCCGAGATATATTAACAGCTAAACAGACCGTGAGAAGGATTTGTTTATACTTCCCTGTATATTTATGCTAAGTAACCACGTTAATTACCAGCTCCTTATACCTTTACCGCCGCTTTCGCAGCAAATATCCACTCTCCATTACTTTTACTGCTCTGTATTGCTAGAATCTGACTATTAGCTCTACCCGATATAGGGGAGGTGTATGCTGGTTATTCTGATCCTTTTTTTAGGTCTCTGTACTCTTACCCATCCCTGTCCCCTATAACATATATGGGTACCTACATGGGAACATTTCCAGGCTTTTAATAGATGGTTTTGCATCTTCCACTTTAAAAACACTTTCGTTAGGGTGTGTTTAATATTATTTATTATTTTTATATTTTTTTCGGGTGAATTTGTTCACCAATCACTTTAACACTTTTGCTAGGGTATATTTACTATCCTTTTTAAAAAAATTCAAAAATTAAAGTTCAATATGTATTTTTGTCAGGTAAACTTGTTTACCCATTACTAGAAATAAAGATTTATTACCATAATTTTGTGACCCTCTACCTAAGGGAGTAGTTAGAAGTGGGAATGGACTCCACCCATCTTTAGTGGGCGGTTCTCCTTTTTCCCATTTTCTTTCCTTCTGTCTAATTTTTGTCTAACCGGGGTTAAGCCCCTACTACTCCCCGTAACCTCGCTGAGACTTAGATGTGATTCATCTTACATTCTAAGTCTCTTCCTCTTATTTTATCTGTGAACTATCCAAGGTGGGAGCTTATCCTTTGCTGAATACTCTCTTCCTGGATTGGAACATCTAGAGTCTCGAAAGGAAGACTTGTCTCGGTTTCCTCTTCACTGTCACCTAGGGTATTTTTTCATTCTTCTATTTTGGGGGAGAAGTGCCTTCTTTCCTTCTCCTGGTTTAGGAATAGCGTCATCTAAAGGCTTACCAAAGAGGAGTTTGACTTGAAATGATAGGAGATATAAATTAAATTAAGAGGAATTGTCTGCTCCCCATGTTTTGAACCATAGCACTCTCTTTGCTGCTACGGATTGTCCCATAGATTTTGCCATGGACAATCCATAGTCATATCTATGAAAGCTTCTGTTAGAGATTTTGATGCCAATTAGTTAACCTTTCCTGGTACATTTTACCCTCCAATCCATAAACCAAATTTGTAGCCCTTCTCTAAACTCTTTCCAAAGTATCAATATACTTCTGGAGATACAGTCTCTAGTACTGCGTACAATACTCCAATTGAGGTCACACCAGTGCTCTGTGCAAAACTCCCTTTCTACTGCTTATACATCTCCCTATACAACCAAGTATTCTGCTAGTATTTCCTGCTGCTCTATTACACTGTCTGCCTACCTTTTTCTTATCTGAAATAATTACCCACAAATCCCTTTCCTCGGATGTTGAGGTTAGTACTATATTAAATATTCTATACTCTGCCCATGTGTTTTTACTCCCAAGATGCATTATTATTATTGCACTTATCCACATTAAATGTCAGTTGCCACTGCTCTGATAATTTTTCTAGTTCACCAAAATCATTTGCCATTCGGCTTATCCCTCCTGGAATGTCACTCCTGTTGCAAATTTTTGTATCATCGGCTAAAATACATACCTGTTGGGTCTTTGACAGGTGGGGCCCAGAAAGCAGTAGTGAGCCAAAAGCGAGGCACCAAATAGGGATAAGACAATCTCATAGTCAGGGTAAGCCAAGGTCGGGAACAGGCAGCGCAGGTTAAGGAACAGAATAACAGGCAGATACGTCAAAGGTTGGATGGAGACAGGATCCACAGGAGTGTATATACTGAAGAGCACAGTATGCTGAACACTGAGGTAAGGGTTGGCTGGATTTCTATAGGGAAGAGGTATCTACCTCTCACATACTATTGGTAAACAGTGATTAGCCCTTTAAGCTGTTTCAGGTGTTTTGTCCCTTTAAGAGGGACATAATCCGTATCTATCTGTATCTATTTGTATATCTATCACTATCTGACTGACTCTATATTTTACTCTAACGCTTTCTCTCTCTCTCTCTCTCTCTCACTCTCACTCACTCACTTTCACTCTCTCACACACTCACTTTCACTCACTCACTCAATCTCACTCACTCTCTAACTCACTTATTTTTTTAAAAAAGTTTACTTACTGTTTGAAATCCAGTAGATCTCTAGATCCTCTTGCTGTGTCTTCTGCCTTCTGCTGCCTGTCAGCCAGACCCAACCCTGTGTATGCAGGAAATCCTTATCTCCCACAAAGTCAGCTCTGACTGCTGACAGCCTCCGGGGTCACTACAGTACACTACAGGCGCGTTCACAGTGCTTGTAGTGTTCTGATACTATGTTTGATGTCTTCAGCTAAACGTGAAGATGTCAAACATGAGTACTGTGATCAGGCAGGACTTAACAAGGAAGTCCCTCTGGTGGCTGTCTGAGTGACTGCCACTGGAGGTGTTCCTAGACTCTAAGGTAAACACTGAAAAGAAAATGCCTGCCGGGATCTATTGTACTCACCTGAACAACCTTGTTAGGCTAAAGTTGTTCAGGTGACTATAGTGTCCCTTTAATAGTGCTAATTGTGTTTAACCCCTTAAGGACACATGACATGTGTGACATGTCATGATTCCCTTTTATTCCAGAAGTTTGGTCCTTAAGGGGTTAAAAATTGCTAATCATTTCTTTTTCCAAACAGCCTACCAGTGCCATCTTGTCCTCAGATAGCTTGTTAGTTAGTAGTAATTTTGTATGAAATGTGTTGAAGCTGGGTATATTTATCAGAGAGTCATTGTATTTTTAATGCAGGAATGTATTTACAGATATTTGTAAATTCAAATGAATATTTGTGTATAATATTAACCCCTTCAGGACGGAGTCAATAGTGCACGTTCTGATCAAAACAAAACGTAAACAAAAACTGGAATTTGTCTGTTCACCCGTAGTTCCCCTCTTTCATAATTTTGTCCAGGAGAAACAGGGCTTTAATTTATCATTAACTATTTATATATGGAACATAATTTATAATGAATAAAATGTAAAAAAATGTGAGAAAATAAGATTTTTTTTTACATTTGTATTTCCGTCTGACATTTTAGCTGTGAATGTCATAATACTGTACAACAGTAACCCCCACTAACAGGTTTTATGGTGCTTTGGAAAGTTACAGGGTCAAATATAGAACGTTCCATTTTCAAATTGAAATTTGCCAGATTAGTAATGTTACCTTTGAGACGGTGTGGTAGCCCAGGAATGAGAATTACCCCCATAAAGGCATACCACTTGAAACAGTAGACAACCAAAGGTATTGAAAGTGGGGTATGTTCAGTCTTTTTTAGTAGTCACAAACACTGGCCAAAGTTAGCATATTTGTTTTTGTGTAAAAAAAGCAAAAAAATAATATTTGGCCAGAGTTTGTGACTAAGTGGCTACTAAAAAAGACTGGACATACCCCACCTGGCTCAAGGAAGCAAGGTGAATGGTTAGAGTTAGGACCCACCTAGGGGGTCTGCCTTGACGTTGGCAGGTGGGCTCATCCTCTCATGGCCATTGGAGGAAACTAAAAAACCTCCATTTGTTTAAAAATACATGGGGATTAAGGAGAGAGTGCAGGTAACTTGTTTTTCTTTGTTTTTTTTCGGTATGTTGGGGCTGATGTGTACTGTAGTCATTTGCAACCGCCCAGTGATGGGAGTGAGCGCAGGACTTATCTTTCTGCATTTATACCCCACTTGCAATACCTTGGGTTGTCTACTTTTGCAAATGGTATGCCATCATGGGGGTAATTCTCATTCCTGGGCTACTATACGCTCTCAAAGTCAACATAACCAATCTGTCAAATTTCAATGTCAAAAAAATGCAAGCCTTATATGTGACTCTCTAACTTTCCAAAACACCATAAAACTTTTACATGGGGGGTACTGTTATTCTCAGGAGACTTCACTAAACACAAATATTAGTGTTTTAAAACAGTAAAACATATTACAACAATAATATAGTCCATAAAAGTGCCGTACGTTTGTAAAAAATGCAAAAAATGTAACTTTTACTTAAAATATAATCGTTGTAATACAATTTACTAGTTTGAAACACTAATATTTGAGTTTAGCGAAGTCTCCTGAGTAAAAAAATACCCCATATGTAAAGGTTTTATGGTGTCTTGGAGAGTTACAGGATCAAATATAGTGCTTGCGAATTAAATTCTCTGCACTTTCTCCCTGTGTTGTCAGCCATGTCAATCAAATTTTAATTAATCAAATCACATAATTATGTTAAACGATTACTTAAATATACATGTAGAATTTTAATATATATGCATTTATAGGTATTTAAATTCTATGTGTATACTAATGTAATCTTTTGTGTAATTATATGTATTTATCTATCTATATATATATATATATATATATATATATATATATATATATATTTGCGTTTATTTGTATTTTATATATAGATAGATATATATAAAATGTCATTCTAAGTGTATTTTGTTACCAAAATATATATATTAATAACAAAATACAGTTAGAATGAAATTACATATGAATATATAATTTATTAAATTTTGTTTCAATATTTTATTTATTTATTTTATTATTTTATTTATTTATTATTGTAATTATATGTATATATATATATAATATATGTGTATATATCTATTATATATATAATATATATACATATTAAATATATGTAACATAATTCTAAGTGTATTTTAATACTTATATATGTACTTATATTAAAATACACTTTGTATGACGTTACATATATATAATATGTATATATATTATATATATAATAGATATACATATATTATATATAAATACATTTATTTTATTTTTAAACATGTTGAATTATTTATTTTTTTACTTTCCCACCAGCAGGGGGACTGTCTGCCATTTCAGACAGTCCCCCTGCTGGCAGATCCACAGCCAGCTATAGGGGGCCATGTGATCTCTCTTTGAGAGCGATCACATGGCCCACAGGGGCCTCATTTGCCGGGGGTGGGCTTTCTGGGCTGTCAGGCAGCCCTCCAGAAGAGGATTGCAGCGGAGGTGAGTACCGCGGACCTCCAGGGGCTCAAAGCCGTTACGGCGTTCTATGCCGCCGCAGCGGCTTTAAAGTCCACTTAATGCGGGATGGCATAGAACGCCGTAACGGCGTTAACGGGTTAAAGAAACACTATAGGGTCAGGAACACAAACATGTATAGTAAAATATTAATTTATTCAAATCTGCAGCTTCTGCCTTTGCCCCTGATCTGCCTGTTGTCTTCTGACATAATAAGAAGTGATTCTGTGAGCCAATCACAATGCTTTCCCATAGTTTGGCTGACACTGAATGGCACAGTGTGCAATATGCTTTGTTTATTTCCACTCAACTTAGACATTCAATAAATGCATTGACGCACAAACAAACAAGACATGTATTTCTCAGGTTCAGGTTTTTGGTGATGACTGAGAGAACAAAGGCCTGTGGCATGTTAGACTAATGCCATGTACAAAGTCAGTCCAGAACTGAAATGCTGGAAAGCTCCATCAGCACAAAATATATTACAACCCCAGAAGATCATTTCAGACATTTTTGGGATATGTCAGTGAAATGTAACTGATATGGGCACATTGTGCACAGTGTTCACACCTGGGTTAGACTTTTAGCTTACGTAGACCCCAAACAAATGGACATATTTCTAGCCCTTTAGGGTTTTCACTCTAAAAAGGTTTTCTGTAAACCTAGTCAAGGAGCGATTAAATGCAAAACGATGGAATGTGATCCTCTGACGCTGAATGATTTAAAGACATGAGACAAACATTTAAATTTTGAATTATAAAATAAAACATTATCACATCATAAATAACAAGAAAAAAGCAAAATGGGATAATTATCCCAGAGGCAGCACAATAATAAATGTAATAGCATTATACTCCAGAAATATATGCAAATATAATTATAGTAATAACATATCTACTTACAAATGCATATATATATACTTTATCAATTTTTGGCTATGCCATATTTCCCTTTAAAATTTAATCATCTTGCATGTGATGCAAATTTTGCTGTATCTCATGAACTACTAAAAAAAAAAAAGATAAAATGTGCAACAATATTATCTCTTTTAATGCAAATATTCTGTGAGGGCAACATATCCAGTTTTTAATGGATCATTTGTATTCAGTAGAAAATCATAACCTTTTAAATGAAACATTTTAAAATATGACAGTAGTGTTTAAGTTAATATATCTACAATTAGTTTAACAGAGGACACACACTGAAAAATAAAGTGGCAAATTGCATAACTGTCAGATTATATCCCTTGCACAAATCTCATATCCCACATTTTTAAGACATTCCCATGAGAATGTTTACCTCCGCTGGATTAGTAAGGAACTATACCTTTTTTCTACAGACAAAGCCTCTACTGAGAGCTAAATGGACTTTCACTGTCACCATGGAGAGAAAGCAAGTCTGACCCAAGATCCATAAACCCAGTAAAGTAGTCTTAAAATGGAGAGAAGTTAACTGAGGGCGCTTTAGAATTCATAACTCTTAGGAACTAGGTGACATCATAGGTGGCTTCTATATTTGTTATAAGGTTGAACAGTTTTAACTATAAAAGAAAATGCAGTTAGTTTTATTATATAATTTTCCTCTGAATCTTTCTGTTACCTTTTGCCATCAACTGCCAATTAATCTATAAGTACTGAGTAAAAGAGACTCAGTTGCTTGAACTATCATTGCTCTTCACATCTTGATCCAATTAAATGTTCCTACACCTAAGCAGCACTCTCAATGCTTTTACTTTATTCACAGGGTGAGCAAGTCTACGTATAAGATAACAAGCTGTAACAATGTTTTATGTATGTGCGCGTGTGTGTTTTCCAATGGAGCCAGTGTGAAACAATGTAGAGGTTTTATACCCCTTGCAGACACTAAGCGTACAAGAACCAGCAGGGGCTCTGAAACCTTGATAGAATGCCTTTGCGTGCAGCATTAAAGGGTTACTTCAAGCACCATCACACTTATAGCCTCTGATTATTTTTCTATTTAACTCTGTGGATCCATACTTATACTAGGCGTACTCTGGCTCCATACACTTCTAGCAAGGCAAACCGTTTTCCTTATTTTTGCCTCTTGCACCTGCCAGGTAAGAGCCTCCTTTAATACTAGATGATATACATTTGGCTTCTGCAAAGCTCCAGAAGCCAGCTGTCGATCCCTCAAGTCATTCATTGGCTAATTACATCAGTTGAGTACTCTCAGCCAACTAATTATCTTATGTGCATAGACTAGGGACAGACTTGACATTAGCCTGCTTGAAACTCTCATTTTGAGCTAGCGGATGAAGCTGCCAGAGGTAGACTCACACCCAAGCAGCAACATAACATATCTCAGTATGTGCAGCATTTGAAACTGAAACACTGCACATATAGACTTAGAGCACCATTACTACTTTAAAACAACAAAGTGGTCATGGTGCTTGGAGTAACCCTTTTAGTAGAGTGCAAACACAAGGAGCTATGCTTGAGCATGTTCCAAACACAGAGCAGTATAGTAATGCAAAATGCAAATAAATCTCCACACTTGCCACGCGGAGGTAAGTAAGACTCTGTCGAGTTGCTGACCGCTATTAAGCATGTCGGGTCGGTCAGGTAGGAGCAACATTGCTGGGTCATCCCCTTCTGGGGTGAAATTTGCTTGTTGATAGCTGCTTAAAGTGAGATATTGAGGGAGTTCACACGAAGTGCGTCTTTCCTCCATGAGAGCTAGGCCCCGCCCCCCGGAAGCTGCATTCTTAGTGAGAGGAGGGACAGTGTAGCTGCTGCTGATTTAATAGGGAAATCGATAGCTAGGCTAGTGTATTCAGTGTCCACTACAGTCCTGAAGGACTCATCTGATCTCAGCACCCCAAAAAAGCCCTTTTTAGGGCTAGAACATCAGTCTTCTTTTTTTTTTCCTGTGTAATCTAATTGCAGTTGCCTGCCTGCCAGCGTGTGTGTCAGGCTCACAGTGTATACTGTGCCCACTTGCCCAGTGCCACCACTCATATCTGGTGTCACAATAGCTTGCATTTAAAAAAAACAAAAAACTTTTTTGACTGTAATATAATAACAGTCAGTTTCCTTCACACGTGTGCGTTTCAGGGCCTGCCAGGGCACAGTGTCACACCAGTGCAACTCATGTGGTGTAACAGTAGTGTACATTAAAAAAAAAAAAATACAGGGGGCTTGTTGTCACCTTTCGGGGACCCTTGGTGTTGTACGTGGCTGGGTGGAGGAAGAGACCTTCAATGACATCAGTGAGGACAAGGAACGGGACATGGCTAGCTTGGTATCCAACCTTGTGCAAATGGGGAGTTTGCGGTTGTGCAAATGGACTGTTTGCGGTTGTTTGCGGTGCGTTAAACGGGGAGCTTGGTCTGTCACTGTGAAGCGGGCGTAACCCTTACACTACCTGATCGATACAACATCATACCTGATGTTTTAAAGCACGTTATTCCAAACAATTTAGGAATGTTAGGTGATTTATGCCCTTTATGGATTAAAACCAGACTCTGCATCAAATATGTAATTTTCCATGGGAGTTTTGCCATGGATACCCCTCCGGCATGCCACAGTCCAGGTGTTAGTCCCCTTGAAAAAACGTTTCCATCACTATTGTGGCCAGAAAGAGTCCCTGTGGGTTTTAAAATTCGCCTGCCTATTGAAGTCTATGGCAGTTCGCCCGGTTCGCCCGTTCGCGAACATTTGCGGAAGTTCGCGTTCGCCGTTCGCGAACGGAAAATTTTATGTTCGCGACATCTCTAATTACCACTTCTCTAACCAGTCGATAATAACTCAAAAATACATTCTAGGAAGTCAGATAAAAATTGAGATGAAATTTTAATTATCTTCCTTTCTTTATCAATTGTTTCTGAATTGAAATCTTCATGAATAAAAAATATATGTCTAAATCTTTAACCCCTTAAGACCGGAGGGCGTACTATTACGTCCTTTTAAAAGCGGCTCTAAACGCCGCAGGGCGTAATAGTACGCCCTCCGGTTTTTTGTTACTTACCCGGTTGCCGGCGATCCCACGCCGGCGATCGTGGTTGGGGGGACTCCCAGGGAGCCCCCCATGGCACCTCCGTCCTCTTCAGCCCCCCCGGGCCATGTGAGAGTGAGGTCCTTGCAAGGACCTCACAATCATATGGCCGGGATAGCTGGCTGAGGCATTGCCAGCAGGGGGACTAACTGTAATGACAGTTAGTCCCCCTGCTGGCTGGAAATCAAATTAAAATAAGTTGAACAAGTGTAAAAAAAATATATATATACTTAGATCATATATATATATATATATTATATATATGATCTAAGTATATATATACACATATACACACACATACACATACACTGTCTAGGTGTATTTTAATATTAATATATATAATAATATATATATATATATTAATATCAAATTACACGTAGACTGATACTGATTAAATATATATATATAATTATTGTTATATATATTTATATATAATATAAAAAAAATGTAAATACGTAAAAAAATAAAATAATAAAAATAATTAAAAATAAAATATTAAAAAATATATAGATGTGTTTTATTTCGTTCTAACTGTATTGTGATATTAATATATATATATTTATATCAAAATACATGTAGAACGAAATAATATATATCTATATACTTAAATATATACATATATATCACTATATATATACACCTATATATAAATAAAAAATATTTTTACAAAATGATATATATATATACGTATATATACAGATATGTATATATATACATATATTAATTCTACACATATATTTATGTAATAATTTTATATAATTAGGTATCCTAATTAATTACAATTAGCGGGACCTGCCTGACAACCCATGCCGAAAGTATAGGGAATTTAATTTGCTAGCACTATATTTAACCCTATAACCTTCCAAGACACCATAAAACCTGTACATGGGGGGTACAGTTTTACTCGGGAGACTTCGCTGAACACAAATATTAGTGTTTCAAAACAGTAAAATGTATTACAATGATGATATCGCCAGTAAAAGTGACGTTTTTTGCATTTTTCACGCACAAACAGCACTTACACAGACGATATTATTGCTGCAATACTTTTTACTGTTTTGAAACACAAATATTTGTGTTCAGCAAAGTCTCCTGAGTACAACAGTATCCCTCATGTACAGGTTTTATGGTGTTTTCAAAAATTACAGTGTCAAATATAAGGCTTGTGTTTCATTTTTTTCACATTAAAATTCGCCAGATTGCTTACGTTGCCTTTATGACCCTATGGTAGCCCAAGAATGAAAATTACCCCTATGATGGCATACTATTTGCAATAGTAGACAACCCAAGGTATTGCAAATGGGGTATGTTCAGTCTTTTTTAGTAGCCACTTAGTCACAAACACTGGCCAAAATTGGCTTTTTTTGCATTTTTCACACACAAACAAATACTAACGCTAACTTTGGCCAGTGTTTGTGACCAAATGGCTACTAAAAAAGACTGGACATACCCCATTTGCAATACCTTGGGTCATCTACTATTGCAAATGGTATGCCATTATGGGTGTAAATTTATTTCCTGGGCTACTATACAGTCTCAAAGGCAACGTAACCAATCTGGCGAATTTCAATTTCAAATGTAACGTGCTATATTTTACCCTGTAACTTCCCAAAACACCATAAAACCTGTACATAGAGGGTACTGCTTTACACGTGAGACTTTGCTGAATACAAATATGTGTATTTTATTGCAATAAAAGCAAACAGTATTATGACATTGACAGTTAAAATGTCGTGTAGAACTAAAAAAATAAAAAAAATCTTATTTTCTCCCATTTTTTTATATTTTTTTCATATTAAATTATGTTTCATAGCTGAATATTTGATATTAAATGAAAGCCCTGTTTCCCCTGAATAAAATGATATATAATAAGGGGGGGTGCATTTAATATGAAAGAGGTGAATTACGGTTGGACAGACATATAGCGCAAATGCCAGGTTTTGTTTACATTTTGTTTCGTTCACAACTTGTACATTTGGCTGCGGTCTTAAGGGGTTAAACCCTGCAGTTTTCCACAACAATAAAGCGTAAATAAGAAAATGAATAATAAATATGCCCTAGGTGTTGTCATCATTTTACCAAAAAACAATAATATAGTATTGCAATCACCTAAATATTGTAGTCATGAAAATGAATACATTTCACATTCCTGGGCTGTGTCTGATACTATAAAGTTATAATGATTGGTCAATAATAGCAATACATTACTTAAACATTAACTCCAAATTCATATATGTAAGCTCTATGGCGATAACTAAAATTGAAAAACAAAGACTAATGTATGTGCATTATCATCATAATCAGTAGAGAATATAATCATATAACTGGTTTGGTAATAGTTTACCAACTGTGCAAATGAATTTCAGAGCTCATACTCCTTAATAAAATTCTCTACTGCAGAGTGACAAACACCTCATAATACCCAGGTAAGAGGGGAACAATAATTTCCTCGAATACATACGTATAACTATGTGTTTATCATTTATGAATTTGTGAGATCTGAAAAGTTGCGGAACTAATGCAGCGAGACCCCTGGTGCAAGAAAATCTTTTGGGCCACCCACTAGTGTAAGAGTGGCCAAAAGGTAGATCCCCATCTGTCGTAAATTTTAACAATACGATACCAACTGGTGATCTACCATTTGCCCATCCTTGCAGGGTTGTATGTTTTTGTATAAAGTATATTTTTTGTATACAGTATATGTGTGCATGTAGGGGTGTATTTGTATGTACTGTTGCCATTTGATTGCAACTGTGTACTTGAGTGTAGTGGGTGTGTCTGTTTGTAGTGTTGGCTTTTAAATGCAGGTGTGCTTTTGTGTGTAGTGTTGTTGTTTGATCGAAGTGCTGCTTGTATATAATTTTAGTGTTTTAATGCAGGGATGTGTTTGTATGTAATGTTTGCGTTTCATTGCAGGCAGTGGCGTACATACCAGGGTCGCAGGGGTCGCGGCTGCGACCGGGCCCGGCCCACCAAGGGGCCCGGCCGCCCCTGCGACCCGGTATGTACGCACGGGGCCAGCCTCTTCTCCTGGGGGGCCCAGGAGCCGGCCACCTCCGGGCCCCCCGAGGCTGGCCCTGCTGTCACCCGGCGGGCAGGCAGGCTGGCCGGTGCGCGAGGGAGCACTCTCCCCTGAGTGTTCCTCTTCAGCTCCCTCATGCACCGCACTGATACCGGAGCCGGAAGGTCATATTCCGGCTCCAGTATCAGTACGCTGCACGTGAGGGAGCTGAAGAGGAAGCACTCAGGGGAGAGTGCTCCCTCGCGCGCCCGCCAGCCTGCCTGCCCGCTGGGTGACCGGCCCCCCAGGAGCCCAGCAGCACCACTGGACCCCAGGGAATCCCCTCAGCACTCCAAAAGGTAAGGAGGCTGGGGGGATTAAATAAAAAAAAAATGTGTTAGTGTTACTGTGAGTGTTAGTGTGTGTGTGTGTTAGTGTTACTGTGAGTGTGTGTGTTAGTGTTAGTGTGTGTGTAAGTGTTACTGTGAGTGTTAATGTTAGTGTGTGTGTTAGTGTTACTGTGAGTGTTAGTGTGTGTTAGTGTTACTGTGAGTGTTAGTGTGTGTGTTAGTGTTACTGTGAGTGTGTGTGTTAGTGTTACTGTGAGTGTTAGTGTGTGTGTTAGTGTTACTGTGAGTGTGTGTGTTAGTGTTACTGTGAGTGTTAGTGTGTGTTAGTGTTAGTGTGTTAGTGTTAGTGTGTGAGTGTTAGTGTGTGAGTGTTAGTGTGTGAGTGTTAGTGTTACTGTGAGTGTTACTGTTAGTGTGTGTGTTAGTGTTACTGTGAGTGTTAGTGTGTGTGTTAGTGTTACTGTGAGTGTTAGTGTGTGTGTTAGTGTTACTGAGTGTTAGTGTTACTGTGAGTGTTAGTGTGTGTGTTAGTGTTAGTGTCAGTGAGTGTGTGTCTGCTAGTGAGTGTCAGGGAGTGTGTTACTGTGTGTGTCTGTTAGTGAGTGTGTGTTTGTCAGTGAGAGTGTATGTCTGTCTGTCGCTGAGTGTGTCGCTGTCAGTAAATGTGTGTGTCTGTTAGCTAGTGTGTATGCGTCTGTTCGTGAGAGTGTGTGTGTGTCTTCAGCACTTACCTTTCTCCAGCGCCGGACTCCCTTGGCGCTGGGGATCCCTCCGCCGCTCAGCTCCGAATGCGCATGCACGGCAAGAGCCGTGCGCGCATTCAAACCGCCCATAGGAAAGCATTACTCAATGCTTTCCTATGGACGTTCAGTGTCTTAGAATCGCGGAAGCTCCTCTAGCGGCTGTCAGTGAGACAGCCGCTAGAGGCTTGATTAACCCTCAGTGAAACATAGCAGTTTCTCTGAAACTGCTATGCTTTTAGCTGCAGGGTTAAAACTAGAGGGACCTGACACCCAGACTACTTCATTGAGCTGATGTGATCTGGGTGTGTGTGTGCATCTGCGCATCTGCATGCACTGGTGTACATACCGCGGTCGCAGGGGTCGCAACCCTGCAACCCCTGCGACCAGGTGCCCGCCGCCATGTGCTGCGGCCCCGGCCTGGGCAGAGTAAGCGTGCGGGGGGGGGCCCACGGATCAATTTTCGCACCGGGGCCCCATAGGTCATGTGTACGCCACTGATTGCAGGGGTGTGTTTGGATGTAATGTTGGCTTTTGCATGTGGATGTACATATGTGTGTGGTATTGGTGTTTGAGTGAAGGGGTGTGTTTGTATATAATTTTGAAGTTTGAATGAAGGAGTGTGTTTGGATGTCATATTTGTGTTAAATTTGTGTGTTTTTATGTTGTGTTGTTGATTACACTGCCACACAGGGCCGCCATCAGGGCATGACAACCATAACAGTTGTCATGGGCCCGGCGGTCCTGGGCGGTCGGTCCAAACACACAACATTTACTAAACACACTTTGCACTCACTACAAACATTGCATTTACTATACACATACTATGCACTCACCACAATCACTACATTAACTATACACATTTTTGCATTCACTACAATCACACTACATGAACTATACACACTTTTCTCTAACTACAATCACTATACATACTTTGCACTGCACTGCACTCACTGCAAACACACTACATTCACTATACACATTTTGCATTCACCACAATCACACTACATGCACTATGCACACTTTGCACTCACTACAAACACACTAATTCACTACAAATACTACATGCACTATGCACACTACATCCACTACAAAACCACACTCTGCATTCACTGTACACACACTACATCCACTAAAAAACACACACTCTGCATTCACTATACACAGCTACATTCACTACACACACTCTGCATCTAATGCATGCATACAAACATGACATACATTACACACAATGTACACACTGCATCAATGACACACATACCACATCCACTACACACATTCTACATCCACTATACACACTGCATCCATGACACACATTCTACATCCACTATACACACACACACACACACACTTCATCCTTGTGGGCAGACTTGGGGCTGTCCCCCGGGGCCCAGATCTTGAGCTGTGTCAGGGGCCCTAACATTTCTGATGGCAGCCCTGCTGCCACATACATACTTACACAGATATATATATATATATATATATACATACATAGTGTTCAAGTAGAGATTGTAGCCATATTAGTCCAGTGATGTAGATGTAAAAAACAGATACCATTTGTATCTTGTAATACCTTTTTTATTAGACTAACATAATTTTTTAATGACAAGCTTTCGAGAGTGCCTCCCTTTCTCAAATCTGAAGCATTTCTGAGCAAGATGACACATAGAATTCAAAGTTGAGTTGTGATACAGGGGTTATAGAGTTCAAATAAGACAGGTTTGGTAGAACATAGACACCATTCTTGCAGAGGGTTGTAAATGTCGTATGCGAAGATCAGAGTGAGAGAGAGGAAAAAAACAATTGAGCAGTGCAGAAAATGGTGCTAGAAGGGGGGAGTATAACTATAAAGAGTTACAGGATATGCATGAAGACCTATATCCAGCATATACAGACACACGTACCCATTCACACTCATGTACATATACACAAGTAGTGCATATGTACAAGTAAACACAAGAACATACACACTATACACAAGTGCATACAAGATACATATAAATACAACCAAATGCCCAAATATATGTACATGCACACTTACACATACATCCACACACAAGCACCAATACATGTACCTACACATATACCAATGTGCCTACACATACATAGACCCATATACATGTACACATACACCCATTGCATATATACATACATGTATCTTGATTCATCTTGAGCATGATCGCACTGGGAGAAAGTGATGTCCATTCATTTACTGCAGGTGCTCGAAGAAAGAAGAGGAAAGCTCACCACAGTACAGCCCCCCTTCCTGCTGGACCCAAAGGAAGACAACCTCCTTGCAAACGGTAGAGAAAGAAGAGGATAGCTAAAACATCTTAAATGTGTGTGTGTTTCTATCAGTGTGTATATTTGTCTGTCGAGTTTGTGTTTGTCAGTGTGTGTAATACAGATTAAGGAACAGCACACATAAAAATTAATTTCTAAATTCTATAAGGCTACTTAAAATCTCCTATCTCAGCAAACAAATATGGGGATTCAGTACCACCATATGGACTTATTGTGTTAAGACCACTACTACTTCACAGTATCCCAATTTCGCTTGGCCTACACTAATTCCAACATGTGCAACAAATCAAATGTATTTGATGGGAAACTAGGTTTAGTCAAAGGTCTCCTCAGCCAGCGGGCGGGATCAGTCTCCCCCGCCGGCTGACGTGATGAAGGGGAGGAGCAGTGGGGACCCGAAACCACCACCGAGGGACATCAGGTAAGTCACTGAAGGTGTTTTCACCCCTTAAGCAACCGGGAATGGGTGGTGGGAGGGAGAGGGGACCTGCACTGCCAGGAAAACAGATTGTTTTCCTGGCACTGGAGAGTTCCTTTAAACCTTTTGAGCTGGAAGCATAATTTAAAGAGAGGACAGCAACGACTACAACATTAAGGTATTCTTTTTCACATGTCCCACGGTGAATAGGCTTTCCCAATAAGTCCTATAAAAAAAATACATTTTCATTATTATTTAATTTCCAGAGATGTGATTGTGCCCTTTAAACAAAATAATCAGTTATCCATGGAAGAATTACTGAGCATAGGCTACAGTCAGGGCCGGATTAATTTAGGGGCTGATGGAGCTGCATGGCATATTCAACTCATGGTCTTAACGCAAATTTTGACCTTTTTAATTTCTTATAACTTTTTTATTATTTTTATGATCTTTTATTTTCATCCTTAGTATAACATTTTATAGCTAATAATTTAGACTAATTACAGTACTAAGATTATTTATTGTCATCATTGCTATGTGAATGTCTGACATTCTTATCTTATCAGCACCTCCCTGGGATTTTTGCATTGTTATCCTAGGAATATTCTGATCGCAGTAGTTTTTTCTACGGCATTGTGATTTAGGGCACCCCTACTATAACAACTTTCTCTCAGGTACTTTAGGTGGTTTTGTTACATTTGTCTGTTGCAAAAATCCTAGCCACTACTCATTTAACCTGCTTTAAGGGCTCTTTTCATTAATTATTATTTTTTTAAATGTATCTATCTTTGTGTATAATCATGTATCTTTTTGTTTTATGCAGATTTTATTCTATTTTATTTATGCTTAGTTTTATGTATTTGGTTCTATTACATTGTGTTCATTTTATCCCCTTTTAAATGATTACATTATCTAGTTTAGTTATTCCCCTCCCAAAATGGCCACCTTATTTCCCCCCACCCCCACTCTGTATATATGGCAGCCACCATTTTTCAAATCTTCCTTACATTTTCCTTCACCAAGATGGCCGCCTTGGCTATTTTTTTTTATTTATTATTTAGCCATAGAAACATAGAAACATAGAATGTGACTGCAGATAAGAACCATTCGGCCCATCTAGTCTGCCCAATTTTCTAAATACTTTAATTAGTCCCTGGCCTTATCTTATAGTTAGGATAGCCTTATGCCTATCCCACGCATGCTTAAACTCCTTTACTGTGTTAACCTCTACCACTTCAGCTGGAAGGCTATTCCATGTATCCACTACCCTCTCAGTAAAGTAATACTTCCTGATATTATTTTTAAACCTTTGTCCCTCTAATTTAAGACTATGTCCTCTTGTTGTGGTAGTTTTTCTTCTTTTAAATATAGTCTCCTCTTTTACTGTGTTGATTCCCTTTATGTATTTAAATGTTTCTATCATATCCTCTTTAAGGTATCAATACCTTCTGAAGTTATGGTCTCCAGTACTGTGTACATTACTCCAAGTGAGGTCTCACCAGTGTTCTGTACAATGGCATGAGCACTTCCCTCTTTCTACTGCTAATACCTCTCCCTATACAACCAATCATTCTGCTAGCATTTTTCTGCTGCTCTATTACATTGTCTGCCTACCTTTAAGTCATCAGAAATAATTATCAAATATTCTGTACTCTGCCTTTGTGTTTTTACGTCCAAGATGCATTATCTTGCACTTATCCACATTAAATGTCAGCTGCCACAACTCTGACCATTTTTCTAGTTTACCTAAATCATTTGCCATTTGGCTTATCCCTCCTGGAACATCAACCCTGTTATATATCTTAATATCATCAGAAAAAAGACATACCTTACCATCAAGACCTTCTGCAATATCACTAATATCACAGAGGTACCCCACTGGTGACAAGCCCAAGCTTCGAATATACTAGATTGACTACAACCTTCTGTTGCCTGCCTTTCAGCCACTGCCTTACCCATTCAACAATATTGGAATCCAAACTTAAAGATTGCAGTTTATTGATAAGCCTTATATGTGCAACAGTGTCAAAAGCCTTACTGAAATCTAGGTAAGCAATGTCGACTGCACCACCCTGATCTATTATTTTAGTTACCCAATCAAAAAAATCAATAAGATTAGTTTGGCATGATCTCCCTGAAGTAAACCCATGTAATTTTAAATGTGGTTCCTTACAAGGAATATGGGCCTTATGGAATGTAGTGCTTCATCGAGTTCTTAACACAGGATACAGTTTCTCCAAAGCTTAAATGAAATATGTATGAAATCCAAAGTCAAATTATCAGAAATATAGCATACTAATTATTCTTACCTCATGGATTTAGATAGACTGGGGGACTGGGCACTCAAATGGCAGATGAAATTTAATGTTGAAAAATGCAGTTATGCACTTCGGCGTAAAGAATACACAAGCAACGTATACCCTTAATGGAGGCGAATTAGGGATCACAACACACGAAAAGGACTTGGGTATTGTTAGAGACAACAAACTATGCAACAATGTGCAATGTCAATCAGCAGTGGCCAAGGCCAGTAAGGTATTGTCATGCATGAAAAAGGGCATTCATTCTCGAGACGAGAATATAATTGTGCCTTTTTATAAATCACTGGTAAGACCACCTATTGAATATGCTGTGCAATTTTGGGCACCTGTTCTAAAGAAGGATATTATGGCACTAGAAAAAGTGCAGAGGCGAGCTACAAAATTAATAAAAGGAATGGTACATATCAGCTATGAAGAAAGGTTAACAAATTTAAACCTATTTAGTTTAGAAAAACGTCGCCTGAGAGGGGATATGATAACATTATACAAATATATTCGGGTCCAATACAAACCATTGTGTGGAAATCTATTCAGAAACCGGACTTTACATAGGACACAAGATCATGCGTTTAGACTGGAAGAAAGAAGATTTCGTCTAAGGCAAAGGAAAGAACAATACGGATGTGGAATTCTCTGCCTGAATAAGTGGTTTTATCAGAGTGAATACAGATGTTCAAATAGCTACTAGATGCATACTTCCAAAAACAGAATATTCAAGGATATAATCTTTCAATGTAGGGTAATAACTGCTTGATCCAAGGATAAATCTGACTGCCATTCTGGGGTCAAGAATGATTTTTTCCCTAGCTTGTAGCAAAATTGGAAGTGCTTCAAACTGGTTTTTTTTGCCTCCTTTTGGATCAACAGCCAAAAACATATGTGACGAAGGCTGAACTTGATGGACGCAAGTCTCTTTTCAGCTATGTAACTATGTAACTATGTAACAATCTAATTCTAAATTAGTAAATTACTCCACTACGCATCTATTTTTTAAAATTCTTACTACAGAAGCATTTTTACAATGCGATTGTGATAATGTTGTGGACGTAAATTAATGTTAGTAAAATGTCTGTTTACTTAGACTTCCTGGTGGAGCACCCTCACCCATCCTGTGTTCATTAACTGCTCAAAATGGCTGCTAGAAGCACTCCCCCCCATCGTGTAAAAGAATGTAAAAAATGTCATATGCTAAGATGGCGTCTCCTTCAGAGAGCCTCACCTAGAATGGTGGTGAAATCACACTTTGGAGGAAGGGCATTAGATAAGACACTTAACACTCGACCAATTAAAGATGTATTCTCTCTGTTATCTTGCTTTCTGCATATGATGTATTTCTGCCTTTATAAGGGGCTCCCCGCCCCCTGATTAAACATTCCAAAGTTTTTCCCCAACCTGAAACCTTGTATCTGGTGTGATTTACTTCAGAGCGTGCATGCATCCATTTTAAACAATTTGGACAGGGGGCAGATATTCGAATAAGCAAACACTTGGTTTGATCCACAACAATAGATTAATTTAATGTTTAATTCTTTCACATTTTTTTTTTTAAATGTATTGTACAGTGTGTTGTAATTGTAAAAACATTTTAACTGTCACTTTAAAGACAATCACCCTTGGAATGCCAGTGGCTCAGTTATTATTATTAGTATTAGATATATAGTGTCAAATTATTCATCAGAGATTTACAATGATATAGTGGGGATATATTGCCTATATTATGGACCAAACATTTTACATAATGTTGTATCATTTTACAATTCATACATAACTCCCACTGAAACTGATAATCCTTAATCCAAGCACATTGATACTGATAAAGATGATCATAAAACACCATCACAAAATTTGCATGACAGTGAATTCTAAAACATTTAATTGAAAATTGTAAGTATAATTATAATAATAATTATATATGATCAAATATTGTTGAAAAAAATATAATTGTAATATTAGATATTTATGTAACAGTAATAATGTATTCAGATGTTGATAATTACACCAATTTAATATTTCTTTGGCTGCTCAACAACAATTATATGAGTTTTTTCTAATAATCAGATAATCGTTACGTATCTTGAATGCATTTTGCTATAAAAAGGATGAGGTTACATCACTAGCTTTGTCAAAAAGTATCAGGTGTCTTAGTAGTAATTATAGTAATTTACTAAATCATCCCACATTCTGTGTTTAGTATAAATTAGTTTGAAGGTTAAATGAAAAGAAATAAAAGTATCTGATGTAAAAAGATATACCCAGTTAGTCACCATAGAATAACTAATTGGAATATAAATTCTGGAAATAGAAACTAGAAACCTATTATTACAGTTATTCCCAGATTTTTATAAAGATAATGCTAATAGAAAAGGAATTACGTATAGTAGTGAGACGAATGACACTGATTCTTAATCCTCTAGTAGATGCAATCATTTCAACATTTGATATTCAAAAGTAGACTTAACAGGTGTCCTTCAACATTTGTGTGTGCATCTCAAAGATGACTCACTGTGCTATTTGTCCATATTATGGAAACTTTTACCTACGCTCACACCGTAATATCTACATTGAAAAGATGGCCATACTCCTTAATAAAAATAATAATAATAATAATAAGATGGGCATAGTTATTATTATAACTAAGACAAATTTATAGTTATTTATTCAATAACTTGGGACTCAATTAATTAAAGAATATTTTAGGGCCTCAGATTTCAAGTGTCCTTAAGGGGTTAAACTCCTTTACTGTGTTAACCGCTACCACTTCAGCTGGAAGGCTATTCCATGCATCTACTACACTATCAGTAAAGTAATACGTCCTGATATTATTTTTAAACCTTTGCCCCTCTAATTTAAGACAATGTCCTCTTGTAGTGGTAGTTTTTCTTCTTTTAAATATAGTCTACTCAGGGCCGGACTGGCCCACCGGGATACCGGGAAATTTCCCGGTGGGCCGCGGCACCTGGGGGGCTGGAGATGGAGAGGGAGCCCTGCTCCCTATATTTTAATAAAATCGCGGCCGCCGGCCGCATGTCGGTGCCGCCGGGTGGTCGGTCCGGCGGCACACTCTGAGGTGATTACTCACCTTGCGGCCGGCGGCCCCATCTCCTCTGCTGACAGCTATGCTGCTGTCAGTATCAGTGAGTGTGCCGGGCGGCCGCCTAAGCGATCCAGCAGCACACTCACTGATACTGACAGCAGCATAGCTGTCAGCACAGGAGGACTGAGGGAGGGGGCGGAGCTAACTACCAAGCTCCTTCGCGGTTCCCATAATTCCCAGCTCAGCCACATCATAGAGTAATCACTACTCTATGATGTGTCCATGCTGGGAATTATGGGAACCGCGAGGGAGCTTGGTAGTTAGCTCCGCCCCCTCCCTCAGTCCTCCTGTAACAAGGTCAGCAGGCACACAGAAGGGGAAGGGAGGGAGACAAATAGAGGGGAAGGAGGGGGGCAAATAGAGGGGAAGGAGGGGGCAAATAGAGGGGAAGGAGGGGGACAATTAGGGGGGAAGGAGGGGGACAAATAGAGGGGAATGAGGGTGAGACAAATAGAGGGGAAGGAGGGGGACAAATAGAGGGGAAGGGGGGAGACAAATAAAGGGGAAGGGGGGAGACAAATAGAGGGGAAGGAGGGGGACAAATAGAGGGGGAGGGGGAGACAAATAGAGGGGAAGGGGGAGACAAATAGAGGGGAAGGAGGGTCAAATAGAGGGGAAGGGGGGAGACAAATATAGGGGAAGGGGGGAGACAAATAGAGGGGAAAGGGGGAGGCAAATAGAGGGGAAAGGGGGGCAAATAGAGGGGAAGACAAATAGAGGGGGAGGGGGGAGACAAATAGAGGGGGAGGGGGACAAATAGAGGGGGAGGGGGACAAATAGAGGGGAAGGGGGAGACAAATAGAGGGGAAGGGGGAGACAAATAGAGGGGAAGGAGGGTCAAATAGAGGGGGAGGGGGAGACAAATAGAGGGGAAAGGGGGGCAAATAGAGGGGAAGACAAATAGAGGGGGAGGGGGGAGACAAATAGAGGGGAGGGGGGACAAATAGAGGGGGAGGGGGGACAAATAGAGGGGAAGGGGGAGACAAATAGAGGGGAAGGGGGAGACAAATAGAGGGGAAGGGGGAAACAAATAGATGGGAAGGGGGAGACAAATAGAGGGGAAGGGGGGAGACAAATAGAGGGGTAATAGAAACACAGGGGAAGGGGGGACACAGAGACTGAGGGGTAATAGAAAGACATCAGGTTGGGGGGACAAAGAGGCAGAGGGGTAATAGAGAGACATAGGGCAAGGGGGGACACATAGACAGATTGGGTAATATAGAGACAGGGGATGGGGGGACAAAGAGAGGGGTAATAGAGAGACATCAGGGAAGGGGGGACAAAGAGAGGGGTAATAGAGAGACACAGGAGAAGGGGGGACACATAGACAGATGGGGTAATAGAGAGACAAGGGGGATGGGGGTACAAAGAGACAGAGGGGTAAGAGAGAGACACAGGGAGGAGATGGGGAAGAGAGACACACATAAGGTTTTTTGGGGGGACAAAGAGACATACAGTAGGGAAGGGGAACAAAGTGACACAAGATTTGTGGGAGGCAACGCTGGGCTGGGGAAAAAGAGACAGAGAGTGGCTGGGAGAAGAGAAAGAGGCACACAGAGTCTGGAGTTAGAAAGAGACACACAGATGAGATTTGGAAGGGGAGAAAGAGACAAAGTGGCTGGGGCTAAGAACAACACAAAAGGAGCTGGGGGAAAGAGAAATACAGAGGCTGGAGAATGGTAAAAAGAAACACCCAGGGACTGGGATGAAGTAAAAGATGGGTCGCTGTAAGAGGAAAAAAAGGAGACAATTGGAGACAAGATACATTAAACGAGGTAAAGGTAATAGTCGTAAATGTATCTGATCCCGACAGTAATACACACACACACACACACATATATATATATATATATGCATGTATATTGATGTGTGTATTAGTAACATATAATTATGCCTATAATATTTACATATATAGTAATATACATTTATATATGCATAATACACACATAAATGTCATTAATATATATATATATATATATATATATATATATATGGAACATGGGGGGGGTGGTTGCACTCACCTGAACTTGTGTATTGTTTATATATATATATATATATATATATATATATATATATATATATATATATAAATGTAATGAGCACGTAAGCACGTATTGGCCCTGTCTTGTTGCTAGTTGCATACTCATGCACAATAACATATTCAAAGTGAAGAGCGCACCCATAGAACTTCAAAATTAACCAGATTACTTCATCTTTTTAGTTGTGCAACTGCAGACATTCAGCATTTCAGTACCATTACTAAAATGTCCTTAATAGGCCAAAGTAGTTGTACTGAAACATTGATTATATGCAAATGTACGTCTACTTTAAATAAAGGCGCTCTTTTGTTTATTTTGAAGCCCTATATGCGTTCCTTCGTTGGAGTAAGAGTTTTCAATTTCAAGTTATTTTTTCACCCTCTATATCAGCACACTATTCTGGCGCGACGCATTATTGGGCTGGTATAGAATTTTTTTCCAGGGCTGATTTTAGTTCCCAGTCCGGCCCTGAGTCTACTCCTTTACTGTGTTGATTCCCTTTATGTATTTAAATGCTTCTATCATATCCCCCCTTTCTTTTCTTTCCTCCAAGCTATACATGTTAAGTTCCTTTAACCTTTCCTTGTAAATTTTATCCTGCAATCCATGAACCAGTTTACTAACTATTTTATGAACGTATCAACAGTGGCGTACTAAGGGGGGGGCGGGGGGGGGCGGTCCGCCCCGGGTGCCATCAGGCAGGGGGGTGCCACCAGGGCTGGCCAGGCTTGCTATTCTGTGAGCTGTGTGGCTGCACCGGGTGCCGTAGCAGCAGGGCGCCGGGCAGCCGACACAGCTCACACGCAGGGGCTGGAAGCAGGAAACCTGCACGGAGATTTGGGGGCGGAGCTAAAACGGCCGTGGGGGCGGAGCCAAGCCGGATGCGGGGGCGGAGCTAAATGCAGCCTCATACTGCTGCACACAGAGAGAGGGGAAGCAGGAAGGAGTCCCTGCTTCCCCAACTACAGCACAGGAGGGACTGGATCCACTCCTCCTCCAGCCCAATCTTACTGTAAGTGAGAGAGTGTGTGCTGTGTGTAACTGTGATTGTGACTGTCTGTGTGTGTGTGTGTAACTGTGATTGTGACTGTCTTTGACTGTGTGTGCTGTGTGTAACTGTGATTGTGACTGTCTTTGACTGTGTGTAACTGTGATTGTGACTGTCTGACTGTGTGTGAGTGTGTAACTGTGATTGTGACTGTCTGACTGTGTGTGAGTGTGTAACTGTGATTGTGACTGTCTTTGACTGTGTGTAACTGTGATTGTGACTGTCTTTGACTGTGTGTAACTGTGATTGTGACTGTCTTTGACTGTGTGTAACTGTGATTGTGACTGTCTTTGACTGTGTGTGCTGTGTGTAACTGTGATTGTGACTGTCTTTGACCGTGTGTGCTGTGTGTAACTGTGATTGTGACTGTCTTTGACTGTGTGTAACTGTGATTGTGACTGTCTTTGACTGTGTGTGCTGTGTGTAACTGTGATTGTGACTGTCTTTGACCGTGTGTGCTGTGTGTAACTGTGATTGTGACTGTCTGACTGTGTGTGAATGTGTAACTGTGATTGTGACTGTCTTTGACTGTGTGTGAGTGTGTAACTGTGATTGTGACTAGGGATCGACCGATTATCGGTTTTACCGATATAATCGGCCGATATTCGTTATTTTCGGCAATATCGGTATCGGCCAATATAGCTACCGATATTGCCGATAATACCTCCTAGGACCGCCAGGCTCATTACAAGCCCGGCGATTCTGGGGGGGGCGGCAGCAAGCACTGACTTACCCTCCCAGCAGCTCCTGCAGCTCCATGTCTAAATCTCGCGAGACCCGCGGCTGCAGAGCGTTGCCACGGGTTACCATGGCAAAGCTCCGCGCGGCACTAAGGGACGCGAGATTTACACTGGGGAGCTGGAGGAGCTGCTGGGAGGGTAAGTTAGCGCTTGCTGTCAGCTGCCCCACAGTACTTAACAAGCCACCGGACCACCAGGGAATACTATATCCCCCCCCTCCCTGGTAAGAAGCAGGTGGGGGGGACGGGACTAAAAGAAACAAAAACAATACAATTTAAATATTAAAAAAATTATAATAAACATAAAAAATCCCCCCCTCCATTTCACACAAATTACTACACACACACACACACACACACTCACTGCATGACATACATACACACTACACAAACACACACACACACACTGCATTACATACATACACACTACACAAACACACACATACACACTACACAAACACACACTGCATTACATACATACACACTACACAAATACACACAAACTGCATTACATACATACACACTACACAAACACACACAAACTGCATTACATACATACACACTACACAAACACAAACACTGCATTACATACACAAACTACACACACACAAACTGCATTACATACATACACACACACTGCATTACATACATACACACTACACTACATACATACACAGTACAAAAAACATACACTGCATTACATACATACACTACACAAACACACACACTGCATTATATATACACACTACACAAACACACTGCATTACATACACACACACTACACAAACACACTCTATACAAACACACACTGTATTACATACACACACTGCATTATATACACACACTGCATTATATACACACACTGCATTCACTTTACCCACACTACACACACTGCATTCACTATACACAAACTACACAAACACACACACTGCATTCACTATACACACACTACACAAACACACACTCTGCATTCACTATACACACACTACACAAACACACACTCTGCATTCACTATACACACACTACACAAACACACACTCTGCATTTACTATACACACACTACACAAACACACACTCTGCATTCACTATACACAAACTACACAAACACACACTCTGCATTCACTATACACACTCTGCATTCACTATATATATATATATATATATATATATACATACACACACACTACACAAACACTCACTGCATTCACTATACACTCTGCATACACTATATATACACACTACACAAATACACACTGCATCCACTACACACACAGCTCCCCTGTCTAAATACACTTCATCCACTACATGTGGCATGTATATTTTGTGCATTTACCGTTAGAAAGAGTTTATTTTTTCAAAATGGTAAATGTACAGAATATCGGCAAGTTATCGGCTATCGGCATGAAAGTTCACAGCTTATCGGTATCGGCTCTAAAAAATCAATATCGGTCGATCCCTAATTGTGACCGTCTTTGATTGTGTGTGTGTGACTGTCTGTGATTATGTTGTGTGTATATGTGACTGTCTGCCTGTGTGATTGTCTGCCTCTGATTGTGTGTGTGACTGTCTGTGACTGTGTGTGTGTGTGTGCCACTGTGTGTGTGACTGTCTGACTGTGATTGTGTGACTGTGTGTGACTGTCTGCCTGTGATTTTGTGTGTGCGTGCGTGCGTGTGCGTGTGTGTGTGAGTGACTGTCTGTGACTGTGTGTGTGTGCGTGTGTGACTGTCTGTGACTGTGTGTGTGTGAGTGACTGCCTGTGACTGTGTTGTGTGTATGTGTGACTGTCTGCCTGTGATTGTGGGTGTGACTGTCTGTGAATCTGTATGTGTATGTGTGACTGTCTGCCTGTGTGATTGCCTGCGTGTTTGACTGTCTGCCTGTAACTGTGTGTGAGTGACTGTGTCTGACGGTCTTCGCCCTGCAGTGAGCCGGCAGCCAGGATATGATGTCATCGCGGCCTCTGCATCATTACAGGGCGTGCGATGGACCTGTGCAGAAAGAGCACAGAGATCCCAGCAGCAACCACTGACCACCAGGGACTGAGGATCCACTCCAGCCCTTCTAGAGAAAGGTAGGGAGGCAGGGTGGACCTCTTAATGATTAAATGTGTGTATGTATGTAATATTTGTGTGTGTGTATGTGATTGTGGGTCAGTGATTGTGTTTGTGTAAATCTGTGATTATGTGTATCTCTGCGTATGTGTTTAGTAGATAGCTCCCTTATTTCCTGTCCTTAAATATTGCAATCCCACATAAGGATAACAAATAAGGGATTTATCTGCTAAACAACTGAAAATAAGAAAAGGGCATGTTTTTATCCTTTATCTGTTTAGTAGATCATTCCCTGAATTGGTGCCCGTATGTGAGATTTCCATATTTAAAGATACTAAATGAGGGTGCAGTTTAGCAGATAGCACCTTATTTGGTGTCCTTAAATATGGCAATCCCACAAAGGATAGCAAATAGGAGTTATCTGCTAAACAAAGATTGAAATTAAGAGTTGTCAGCCAGCCCACAACAAGAAATCTGGGTGGCTAATGTGAATAATATGCAAATGTGTAGTCAGAGGCCAGCATGCAGAACACAGCATGCTGGCATCAGACAGCCAATGGCAGCATATTACCCCATCCCCTAGTGAGAAGTTTTACTGCTCCCCCTCCCCCTCCTGTTTTGACTGTGGTATCTTATGTGCCCCCCCATATATATTGTTCCTAGAGTCGTCACGATGTCTGCATGTGTGTCAATGTGTATATGTATCTGCATGTGTGTATGTCCGTATATGTGTATATGTGCAAACATCTAACAATCTCGCCAACACTACACACAAATACACTCATGCATTTCAACGTCAAAACTACATACACACCCCACCATTATATATAACCATACCACTGCATTCAAATACCACACAACACACAAATGCATGCTTGCATTCAAACGCCAACACTACATACAAACACACCGCTACATTCACTCACATATACTCCATACAAAAACATGCATACATTCAAACACACAAACACTGCTTAGTGCTAAATACATAAAAAAAATTGGTTGTTTTTATATTTAAATTTGGGGGGGGGGGCAGGGGGGTGCCAAAAACAGGACCCGCCCCGGGTGCCAAATGCTCTAGGTACGCCCCTGCGTATCAATATACTTCTGGACATACGGTCTCCAGTACTGCGTACAATACTCCAAGTGAGGTCTCACCAGTGTTCTGTACAATGGCATGAACACTTCCCTCTTTCTACTGCTAATACCTCTCCCTATACAACCAATCATTCTGCTAGCATTTTTCTGCTGCTCTATTACATTGTCTGCCTACCTTTAAGTCATCAGAAATAATTACCCCTAAATCCCTTTCCTCGGATGTTGAGGTTAGGACTCTATCAAATATTCTGTACTCTGCCTTTGGGTTTTTACGTCCAAGATGCATTATCTTGCACTTATCCACATTAAATGTCAGCTTCCACAACTCTGACCAATTTTCTAGTTTACCTTAATCATTTGCCATTTGGCTTATCCCTCCTGGAACATCAACCCTGTTATATATCTTAATATCATCAGCAAAAATACATACCTTACCATTAAGACCTGCAATATCACTAATAAAAATATTAAAGAGAATGGGTCTAAGTACAGATCCCTGAGGTACCCCACTGGTGAAAAGACCATGCTTCAAATATACTAGATTGACTACAACCTTCTGTTGCCTGCCTTTCAGCCATTGCCTTACCCATTCAACAATATTGGAATCCAAACTTAAAGATTGCAGTTTATTGATAAGCCTTATATGTGCAACAGTGTCAAAAGCCTTACTGAAATCTAGGTAAGCAATGTCGACTGCACCACCCTGATCTATTATTTTAGTTACCCAATCAAAAAAATCAATAAGATTAGTTTGGCATGATCTCCCTGAAGTAAACCCATGTAATTTTAAATGTGGTTCCTTACAAGGAATATGGGCCTTATGGATTGCAGTGCTTCATCGAGTTCTTAACACAGGAAACTATTATATTATGGAAACTTTTACCTACACTCACACCGTAATATCTACATTGAAAAGATGGCCATACTCCTTAATAAAAATAATAATAATAATAATAATAATAAGATGGGCGTAGTTATTATTATAAATAAGACAAATTTATAGTTATGTATTCAATAACTTGGGACTCAATGAATTAAAGAATATTTTAGGGCCTCACATTTCAATTTTGACATTTCTGATATTAATTATTCATTGTCCCTCTCTATTAAATACAGTTTGTTAACAATAGGAATTACCGTATTTATCGGCGTATAACACGCACTTTTTCTCCCTGAAAATAGGGGGAAATTCATGGGTGCGTGTTATACGCCTATATCCCATATTTACTTACCTGTCATGAAGCATGGGCCGGCTTCACAGCGCGCACCGCGGTACTGGAACTTAAATTTCAGGTTCCGGTTTCCGGCGGGACTGAAAGGAAGTGTGCACACTATTGTATTGTGTGCACACTTCCTTTCAGTCCCGTCGGAAACCGGAACCTGAAATTTAAGTTCCAGTACCGCGGTGCGCGCTGTGAAGCCGGCCCACGCTTCAAGACAGATAAGTAAATATGGGACAAGAGGGAAAGTGCACTAGGGGACACTATGGGATGGGGGACACTATGGGAGAGGGGGAGGGGGTTAGGGGGGACACACACTATGGGGGGTGGAGAATACTATGGGAGGGGGAAAGAATACTATGGAAAGGGGGGGCACTATGGGAGGGGGTGGAGAATACTATGGGAGGGGGTGGAGAATACTATGGGAGAGGGGGAAGAATACTATGGAAGGGGGGGGAACACTATGGGATGAGGGGGGAACACTATGGGAGGGGGGGACACTATGGGAGGGGGGAATAATACTGTGGGAGGGGGGGAGAATACTATGGAAAGGGGGGGGACACTATGGGATGAGGGGGGGAATACTATGGGAGGGGTGGAAATTTCCTGGAATTTCCTTCTGAAAATGATGTGCGTGTTATACGCCGGGGCGTGTTATACGCCGATAAATACGGTACTTTTAGTTTTTCTTATAATACCAGATCAAGAAAGGTGTCATGTGGGTGGCTATATATCCATAACACAGGCAACCAAACACCCTGTTTACAAGCTGTGACTCAGAGTTTGCAGAGAAGAACTGTGTAGCTTTGTTAACACCACATAACAACTTATAAGGCATCTAAAGAAAACTAGATAACTTACAGGCATGTGATCCCATGGATCAAAAAAGCAGAAGGACAAAGAAGGCAGGAGGAGGAGGGCAGAGTGTCTGTGGCACGTATTCATTCGCACATAAAAATGTGGTTAATGTAATTTACTGTCCTGACAGGAAAAGTTGTGCCGAGCAGCATTACCGCCCTGACAGGAAAAGTTGTGCCAAGCAGCCTTTGAACCTGGTAATTGCTTTGGGGTCAAATGCCAGTCATGGCCAATTAGATCTTCAGGATGGTTTGTGCTGAGCAGCAATCATGCACATGGAAACCTGGTAATTGCTTTTGAGGTCAAAGGCCAGGCATGACCAATCAGATCCACAGGAGGGGTATTTAGACCCAATTTTCCTTTTGCTCAGTGCCCTGTCGTGGTTTCATCCTGATGGTAATCCGAGAGTGCATTCCTGGTCTTGATTTTCTGGTATTTGACTTTGGCTTCATTTTGACTTCCCTGAATTCTGGTATCCTTGACCTTTGGCGTTCCCTCATCGCTGTGTCTGATTCTGTGTTCCTGACCTCAGCAAGTATTTTGACTATTCTTGGACATGTTAAGTCCGGCCATTTTAAGGTCCGGTTATACGTTATCCTTAGTCCTAGGTGTGACACAGTTCTGCGTGCTGGCTCAACTTGTAATCCTGACATTACGACATAGATCCTGCAGAATTGTGTCAGCACATAGCAGCTTGTGAGAGAAAGCTAGAGGAGAATGATCACCGTATGCCCAGGCTTTTAGCACGCTCCTTACTAGGATGGCTCATTTACAACCTGAGACTTGATTCTGATTATGTCACCACTGTCTAATGTGCCTCCACCTATAGTATATAAGGCACCTACGATCTCCTAATCTCCTCCCCCACATTTTTCTGTTAATATCCATGAATGTAGGGGTTTTTCAATCAGAGTACCACTTTGAGGCCTCACCTGGTTCATTTCCTTCAGATAGAGCTAAGATTGGGTATCTGATGAACCAACTTAAAGGTAAGGCCTTAACTTGGGCTCATCCATTATGGGGAAGTAATAGGAGTATTGCTCATTGTTACCAGGAATTCCTTGCGGAATTCAAACTGACGTTTGAACCATTAGGCAGGGAGGAAGACACCTCCACTGCCTTAATGCATATTAAACAAGGGAACCGGTCTATCTCAGATTATGTCATAGAATTTTGTACTTTGGCATCTGAGGTAGACTGGACTAATAACTAGGATTAATCGCTGCTTTTAAAAAAGGATTATCCAAGAATATTCTTGATGAAGTAGCTGCCAAAGACCTATCTAAGGGGTTAAATGACTTTATTACGTATGTGATGCAGATCAATAATAGACTCTGGACCAGGGAAATTGCTAGAAACAGAACAAGATGTTTGACTATGTCACTAGCACCTCAATTCTCCAAACCTGTTGTCTCTGGCCTTCCAACGCTGTCTGAACCCGGACCTATGCAGTTAGAGGTTACTGGACTGTTTCAGGCAGAGAAACAGTATAGGAGAAAAGAGGGTCTTCACTTATATTGTGGCAAAAAAGGACACATGAGCGATGCTTGTCCTATACGTCCGGAAAACTTCCGCACCTAAGAACCTTAAGGGGACAGGTCTTAGGTGTAATGGATACGTCCTGAAGCAATTCCCAAAGCAGATTTCTCCTTGACATTTTGGCCTTTTGCAAGGAGGAGAACTATTCATGCAAAGCCCTGGTTGACTCAGGTGCAGCTGGTAACTTTATTGATTTATATTTTGTTAAGAAACACACTATACCAGTCAAGTAGAGATCATCACCTCTAGCGATTGAGGCTATTAACCCCTTCAGGACGGAGTCAACAGTGCACATTCTGATCAAAACAAAACGTAAACAAAAACTGGAATTTGCGCTATACGTCTGTTCACCCGTAGTTCCCCTCTTTCATATAATATATGTGTATATATCTATTTTATATATATAATATATATATTATATATATATGTAACGTCATTCTAAGTGTATTTTAATACTGATATATGTACTTATATCAATATCAAAATACACTTTGTATGACGTGACTTTGTATGACGTTACATATAAAATTCAAGAAACATGTTATAAAATAAAATAAATATATATATATATATATATATATATATTTTTTTTTTTTTTTTAGATTTAAACTTTTTTATTTTATTGCATGTATATAAACATGGGTAGTGGGGGAGGGTACAGAAGGAAAGGAGGAGGTGGGTTAGGGATATTCACTTTTCCACAGAATCATAATGTCTCCCATCATAAGTTCCAGTTACAATAATAATAATACACTTTTCCGTATGTGGCTACCTAACACCTTGCTATCTAATACATCCGGCACTCCTGCGCTACATTTTCGTTCCAATGCCTTTGGTACGCTGTGTGAAGGTGTGTTAACGTATGTCAAGGCGTGTTAAGGTGTCCCTCCCAGTAGGCCCCTGAGCTTCCACTGTGCCCAAGCTATATCAAAGGCCTCAGCATGTTTGGCGGATATGAGCGACATTTTTTCATACGTGTAGTATTGTTTAAGCTTATCCAATATGCGCGATGTGGGTGGACATTTAGGCTGCTTCCAGTGCATGGCTATTTGGTGCCTGGCAGCTAGTATTGTGAGCAGGAACGGTTGCTTGTGTATGGTCTTTATAGAGTTGGGTAATTTTAAAAAAAGTCCTGCTTGGATATCTAGAGACGGTAATCCCGGAGCTACCTTTGTGAATATTTCATTTACCATGTCCCACAATGGTTGTATATCCCTACAACTCCACCATATGTGTGTCATATGGCCATCCGCTGCTCCGCATCTCCAACAGTTACTAGTTACTGTGGGATATATTTTATGTAGCCTGCTCGGCGTTAGGTACCAGCGGTATACTAGCTTTTTATGCGCTTCTATGTGTGAATAACATTGAGTCTGTCCCTTTAGGGCCGAGAGGGAGCTGGACCACTCCGTCTCGGACCACCGCGCTCCCGCCTCATTTGCCCACTGGACAGCAAAGGAGGGAGTTTGGCTGGGTGTACTTCGGATGATGTCCCTATAACACAGGGAGAGAGTTTTAGGTTTAGTGGGTGAGTTGATGCATCTGTCATAGATCTCTGCGGTTTCGGATATGTGTGTGCGAGATGCGTCTGCTCGTGTGTATACCTGCGTGCGCACAATACTCCTCAGTTGCATATACGAGAAGACATAGGAGTTCGGCAGGCCATATTGTTGTTGTAGTTCAGGAAAGGTAAGGATTTCACCTTGTAGGGTTAGTGATTCGACCGTTGTTATGCCGTGTTTTGCCCAGTTTTTAAAGGTGAGCCCTGGGCTGATCACACTGAGCGATGTAAGAGGAGCATAAGGGAGATACCGTAGATGAGTCCCATGCTGTTTCTGAAATAGGTCCCAATGGTGCATAGCTAATTTTGTAGTGGGAAATATGTCGGGCAGGTTAGGTCGCAAAGTTTTTGGAGTCCACAGTAGGTCTCTCAATTTCCCCTCCCGGCAACTCTCATTTTCTATGTCCACCCATTGAATTGCGCCATCTGGGGCGTTTAATTTTATAGCTGCTTCTATATGGACGGCCTTGTAATAGGTCAATATGTGCGGTAGGCCTATGCCTCCCTTCGAGCTTTGTCTACTGAGTAGGGATGCTGGTAACCTAGGTTTGCCTGTGCTCCATAGGAAAGATGTTAGGACCGACTGTATCTGTTTACAGAAGGAGACAGGGATGTGCATTGGCAGCATGCGAAAAACATACAATATCTTCGGAAGCAATACCATTTTAATTGTATTATTTCTCCCCAACCATGAGAGGTGTATTGATTTCCATTTGGAAATATCTGTCTTGCATTGTGCTATCAACGGCTTGAAATTATAATGGAATACATCTCCCGGTGTCGGGGCTATTTTAACCCCCAAATAGGTAATGTGTTTTGTGCGCCAGTCAAGGGTATGGTTCTGTTGGAGGGTGTGTAGTGATTGGGTTGGTATGGCTATTGGTAATGCTTGTGTTTTGGTTCTATTCAATTTATAATAGGAAATTGCACCGTATGCGTCTAGGAGGGACATCAAAGCCGGTAGGGATTTTTCGGGTTTGGTCAACGTAAGCAGAATATCGTCTGCAAATAATGATAGGTGATGTTCTCGTTTCCCCAATCGAATCCCGCTAATTTGTTGGTGTGTGCGTATTTTGTGTGCCAGGGGTTCTAAGGATAAGACAAACAACAGGGGGGATAGTGGGCATCCCTGCCTGGTCCCGTTCGTAAACTGAAATGGTGTGGACAGGAATCCTGCATTGGAGACCTTGGCCGATGGGTTATTATAAAGTGCCATGATTCCTTTTATGAAAGTGGGTGGAAAACCCCTATGTGTTAAGGCGTGGGACATAAAGGTCCAGTTAAGTCTGTCGAATGCCTTCTCCGCGTCTAAGGCGAGGAGAAGGCCCTCCATCTTAGTCGAGTGCATGTGGGATAATATGTTCAATAGTTTCCTGGTGTTGTCTGCCCCTTGTCTATGTCTGACAAATCCCGATTGGTCATTATGCGTGAGGGTGGGGAGGATAGTGGATAGGCGATTCGCCAATAGTTTGGCATATAGTTTTACATCTCCATTCAGCAGCGAGATGGGTCTAAAGTTTTGGCAGTGGGTGGGTTCTTTTCCGGGTTTGGGGAGAGTAGAGATGTGGGCTAGCAGCATTTCGCTAGGGATGTTACCTGACGAGTAACAGGTATTGAACAGATTTGTTAAATGCGGGGCTAGAGTAGCCACACAGGTTTGGTAGTACTTATTTGTAAATCCGTCTGGACCTGGTGCTTTTCGATTGGGTAAATTGTGTATGGCCTTTGTAATTTCCTCTATCTGGAATGGCTGTGATATAGTGTTTATGTCGGCTTGTGTCAATTGTGGTAGGTGGACATCGGATAGGAAGGCTTGAATGGCTTCTGTAGTGGGGGGTATCGTCAGAGGGTCGTCTGCTAGATTGTATAAATCGCTGTAATAAGAGGCAAATTCATTCACCATGTCTTGTGGGTTCATGAGTTTTGAGCCCCCTTTTGTGTGGAGGTACGCAATCTTGGAGTTACGCGTTCTCGCCTTAAGTTGTGAGGCCAGCAGAGCTCCTGCTCTATTGCCTTGAGCGAAAAAATTATGTTGGTATCTCCGTAGGAGATATGCCGTTTTTTGCAGTTCTATGTTCCTAAGTTCAGTCTGGATGTCGAGGATTCGTGTCTTTAGTGCTGTGGAGGGGGTAGCTTTGTTGTTATGTGTCAATGCTGTTAGTTCCGTTATCAATTCAGTGTAGTGTTTGGTCCTCTGTTTTTTGGTATAGCTAGCTCTATTAATAAGCAAGCCCCGGATCACAGCTTTGTGTGCCTGCCATATGGTTGTGATTGAGCAGTCCTCCGTTGTGTTTGTTGCGAAATAGGCAGAAAGTTCTTTGTTTAGCGTGTTTACAAATTGGGGGTCAGTCAACAAGGTGTCATTGAGTCGCCATGTGCCTGTGCCTGAGGTGGGAAAGTGCTCTCGTACGGTCAGCGTGATAGGTGCATGGTCAGTCCAGGTGATTAAACCTATGTCCGCCTTTTCAATGGAGTTAATTGTGGTGGAGGGTATAAGGAACCTGTCTATTCTGGTGTACGTGTTGTGTGCCATAGAGTGGAAGGTGTAGTCCCTATCGGAAGGGTGTAGTATTCTCCAGGGGTCAATATAATTATGTTGTAGTATTTGTGCACAGCGGGCGGTGGTTTCTTTGGAAATTTTGGTCGCTGTGGAATGTGTTACGTTAGTCCCGGCTGTAGTGTCTAGTGTGCTGTCTATCAAAAAGTTAGTGTCACCTCCTATGATTGTTTGTCCGAACTTGTGGGTGGTAGCTAGGGCAAAGATTTTTTCCAAAAATTCCCCTTGGTTAGTGTGCGGTCCATATACATTAATCAGCGTGTAAGGTGCGTTGTTGAGTAAGCATTGTAACAATAGGTACCTCCCGTGTTTGTCCCCTATTTTTTTGACTAGTTGGACGGAGACAGCATTGCTAATCAGTATGGAAACCCCTCTCTTTTTGTCCCTGTAGCATGAGTGGTAGTCGTACGGGAAATAGGCTGAATTAAATTTCTGACAGTGCCTGTCTTCTTTTATTGGGCGAATTAAGGCCTTTGGCGTTGATAGAAATTATTTTTAGACCCATTTGTGCTTTGATGGGCTATCCGCTAGTAGGAGAGGATCCATGTTGTTGAGAATTACCATGGTGGGGTACGGGTATAGGTGGTGGACTTGTAGCGGAGTGGCGTTGGCTATGAGACGGTTCTGTGTATATGGAAGTCTGTGGTGGTTTTTTGACGTTTTGTTCGTGGATGTGAAATAGGTAGGGTGGGCAGGGTGGGCAATGAAACAGGGGTGGTTAGGTAGGAGAACTATGTACATGAGGCCATTTGTTGCAGCGCAAGGGCGTTGCGATGGCAGAGTCATGGCTCCAGTGAGCCGATGGGGGGGGGGGGGGTGGGGGGGTGTAAACCCTATGCGACCTGAGATCAAATGATGCAATGAGAATAAAATGGAGGAGGCCTTTGGGTATCTCACATTAGTCACGTGAGTCGTGAGGGTATGATCTCGGCTACCTCGACATACCTCTAGTTTCCCATGGGGGTTGCTGTCTAGATTGCAGGCTTATGTGGCCCTCTTTTTCCTCAAGTGTTCCCATGGAAGCATGTCCGTCCCGTCTACCTGACTTGCAGGCACATGCCTCCATGGGAGAGGGGTACCCCGCAGGTCCCGCATCTTTCTTAACAACCATTCTATCGAACAAAAATTATATATAAGTAGTTATAACAGTTAGATAATAAAACATGTAAACATTCTGCAAAGGCAATACATTACCGCGCCGCTAACCGGCAGGAGGATTGCATGTGTGGCAATGAGTGGGTTAATAGCAGTCATTTAGCGGTTGCCACAGTTTGCCAGTCTCTTGTCACTTTTGTGGTTGAAGATTGGGTGTCTCTCGGCTGGGCTGCAGTTCCCGGATCGAGGATCTTTATATTCCATTCCAATAGTTGTTGGCGCCCCTCTCTCACTGTAGTGATGTGTCGTTCCACGCCATTGTGTTTCAGTATAAGGCGGGTGGGGTATCCCCATTTGTACATGATGCCAGCCTCTCTTAATGCTTTGGTAATGGGTAGGAAACTTTTGCGTTTTAACAGAGTGGCGGCAGAGAGATCTGCGTACAGCACCACTCCCGAGAATCTATCTGGTAGTGTCGGCTGTGATTTGGAGGCCTGCATGATTCTTTCCTTAGAGGTAAAGTAGTGCAGTTTGGCAATGGTGTCTCTCGGTGCCGAGGGGCCTAGGTGTCTGGGTCTTGGTAGCCTATGTATGCGGTCAATGAGCAGAAAAGGTTCCCCTATGTCTGGAACCAAGGCTAAAAAGAGACCTGTGGCATAGGCCGCGAGATCCTGTGGCATAATTGATTCTGGTATCCCGCGCAGGCGTATGTTGCTGCGTCTGCTCCTGTCCTCTTGATCTGCTAGCTTGTCTGTTAAGTGCTCTATCTTTGAGTTCAGCTCTCCATAGGTGTCAGCTAAATCATTATGTGCTGAGATCAGCTCCTCCGTTTTATCCTCCAAGTGTGAGGTTCTATCCCCCAGCAACTGAATCTCTGCTTTTATGTCCCCTGCTACCTTTGAAATGTCAGCTTGTAGTGATGACTTCAGGTCTTGCAGCATCCTGTGCACAGATAAGTCTGTTGCAGGGGCTGTGGTAGGTAGGGAGATCGTGGTATTGTCGCTCTTTTCCGAGAACGACGTGGGTGAGCTGGGGGTGTCGGCGCCATTTTGGTGTGCTCGGCGCGGTGGAGAGAGCGCTGTCACCTGAAGTGCCGAGCGCTTATTTTTCGTTTTTTTTGCGCTTTTAGTCGCCATGGCCCTTCCGGTACGCCGGGAATGTATTTTGGTCGTGTGTCTTGTTTCGGATCGCTCCACTTGTCGCTGAATTAGGTCGCCCGGTGAGGGAGCTACACACTCACACGGCCATCTTGGTGCGTAGCCAAACCACGCCCCCTATATTTTTTATTTTATTTTATTTTATAACATGTTTCTTGAATTTTTTAAAATAAGTAACCCGGGCACTCCAGGGCTCAAAGCCGTTACGGCGTTCTATGCTGCCGCAACGGCTTTAAAGCCCACTTAAAGCGGGACGGCATAGAACGCCGTAACGGCATTAAGGGGTTAATGGTAGACCCCTATCTCAACCATTGATTACCCATGAGACCTTGCCTATTTGCATTGCGATAGTAGCTTTGCATAAGCGTTACCTTCAAGATAATCGCTTCTCCTTCTTGTCCCATCGTATTAGGTTTCCCTTGGATCGTCAAGCATAACCCTCATATTGACTGGACTAAAGGGGAAATACTGGAATGGGGTAAAGACTGTCAGGAAAACTGCATGTTTTGCATTACTACAAAAGTGGGCATTGTTGCTTTACCCGCTGCTACGTCTCTGACCCCCGAAATTAAGGAGGCATTTAGTAAAATCCAGACTGATTTTCTTCCTCCACACAGGTCATACGATTGCTCTATTGATCTGCTGCCTGGGCCTATGCCTCCTAAGGAGGCAGTATATGCCCTATTCCCACAAGAAAGTAAGATCATAGATGAGTACATCAAAGAATCGTTAAGAAAACGCCATATACGTAAATCATCCTCGCCTGGAGCAGGGTTCTTTTTTGTAGCTAAAAAAGATGGAGAGTTACGTCCTTGCATTGACTACAGGGGATTAAACAAGATTACTATAAAGAATGCCTATCCAATTCCCCTTATATCCGAATTGTTTGATAGACTCCAGGGTGCTAAGATCTTTACCAAACTTGACCTTAGGAGTGCATATAATTTGGTGAGGATTAGGGAGGATCACAAATGGAAGATGGCATTTAACACTAGGAGTGGGCACTATGAATACTTTTTATTAACTATTGCTTTTGGGGTCAAAGGCCAGTTATGACCAATCAGATCCACAGGAGGGGTATTTAAACCCAACTCTCCTGGTTTTCTTGACCTTTGGCTTTCCCTCATCACTGTGTCTGGTTCTGTGTTCCTGACCTCGGCAAGTATTTTGATTATTCTTGGATACGTTAAGTCCGGCCATGCTAAGGTCCGGTTATACGTTATACTTAGTCCTAAGTTTGACACAGTTCTGCGTGCTGGATCAACTTGTAATCCTGACAGTCTGCTACTTGTGTCAGCCAGCAGGTCCAAAAACATGCAGGTGGTCCTCTCACACCTACATCAAGCTCCACAGATGGCAAAAAGATCACAGTGTCAGCAGTGGGGCAAAAGATCCTCACGGAAGCTACTATTCAATTATTCCTGGATAAGCCCCAGGCATCCCCACAGGGCAGTACCAAACAGATGGCAGAGGATATTTGGAGAGAAATTATATCCCTCGGGATCACACATATTGATTTGGGATCAAGATGGATGAGCTAGTAACCACACATAACACTACGGCAGACACACATGTGACCCTGGAGGTTTGAGTGGCTATATCAGAGCATAACTGACTTAGAAGATCACTCCAGGCACAATAATATTAGGCTCAGAGTCATAGCTGGATGATGCTCACTATTTGAATATGTGACTGCCTACTTTAAACTTTGTTCTCCTAGTAGAGCCAGTAATGTGCTCTTGGATCGGGCACATGACCACAGCCACTTACAAACTTAAAACCCCTAGTGATGTCATTGTAAGGGTCCATTTATTTATTTATTTATTTTAAATTCTTTATTTTTGAGTGCAGAGTAGGTTACAGGCATGACTTTTACAGTACAATTTATCACATTAAACATTTGGCATGGGTAGTTAAGAAATGCTGCACTTTTTTTTTGATAACAAGGGATGAACACACACGAGACAAGATACGCCATAATAATGATAGATAGGCTGGTGTGTCTAGGTTGTAAGCATTTTAGCTGTGCCAAGGTGTGAGGAGTTGCTTACTAACATCATGCTTAGGCAAAGGAATTAGCTCTTATATTGACGTTTAAATAGTCAGTAATATGCCTTTAACAGTGTATGAGAAGTTTAGTAGGTATGTGGTACACAAGCTCAAACAGAACGGTATTATAACAAAGATAACACACCAGCCTAGTTAGGGTGTTTAGATCTGGAGTGCCAGATTAGTATATTACAAGCTAAGATAATAGGCTAGCAAAACTGTGGTTAAGTACAAGCTGTAAATGCCACTGTGAGACCAGGCTCTGTTGTAAAGATGGTTGGGGCGCCCTTACAGAATAATATAGAATAAAACATATTAGAATGATGTGGCTTAATAGGAGCTTGGTAGAGGCTTACTGACTGGACTTAGTTAATCTGAGGACCCCTGGGGTTGAGCCGACCTCCGGCTCATCATTTATCGGTGTGTGACCAGTCAGAGAAAGACAGTCAGGGCAAGCAGAGCGACTGCAGTGTGAGTCCAGGGACATTAGGTCTTAGGTGATCTGTGTTAACCTGTAGGCTTCTGACTCTTGCTGAACCCGTGACTATGGTGATCTGTGCCTGTCCTCGTGTCTGCGTAGCACTGTCCAAAGTCCATGGTCCGTGGTAGAGTGGCACCCTGGAATGCCCGCAGGCACCGACTGTCATCTTGGAAACGCATCCGGTTGGCAGTAGAGCTCTTTGCTTTTGCTTGATTTTCAGCCAGGCACTTTACTTGGTTAGTCCCTCTGGCAGGGTTGTATTGCGGCTTTGTTTCGCATGTCGTCTCCCGGGCTCCACCGCACCGGGCCTACAGCTCTGTGGCTCGCCCGTTTCCGACCTGGTGGTGTCGTGAGCGGATTCTAAGAAGGTTAGTCGGATGGGCTAAATGTGTGCCTTGGTGTGTCATTTGGCTCCGCGGTCAAAGATCTAGGTAGTGGGGCGACAGGGCTCACGGTGGCGCCAACCCTCTCCTGCACACTTCAACAGGCTGTATCGCCTAAATGTCAGCGGCAAGCCCGTGATTTCTGTCGATTTGAGTTTAAGTTAGCTGGAGCCTCAGGGACATGCGACCGGTGAGCATGGCGGTTAGGCCCTGCCCCCCTGTAAGGGTCCATTTTATACGGTGTATGAGAGACTCTTGTGGGCAGCAAGAGAGCCATTGGATATGCCCCCACAATGCATTCACCATCAAATCCAATTATATACAGATCTCTCCCCAGTAACACTGGACAAATGAAGAGAATTCAACCCTATCACTCACACTCTGAATGAGGCCAGTGTAATTTACAGGTGGGACTTCCCTACCTAGCTACTTTTTCATCATAATGGGATACATAGGCGTGCGCAGACTATTGTATAGGGGTGTGCACCCTAAAGCACAAACACACCCCCATGTTATATATATATATATATATATATACACATACACACACATATACTGCTGTGTGTGTGTGTAGGTGCTGTGTGTGTGTGAAGGCGCTGTGTGTGTAAGGGCACTGTGTGTGTAAGGGTGCTGTGTGTGTGAAGGTGTTGTGTGTGTGTGAAGGCGCTGTGTGTGTGTTAGGGCGCTATGTGTGTGAGGGCGCTGTGTGTGTAAGGGCGCTGTGTGTGTAAGGATGCTGTGTGTGTAAGGGCGCTGTATGTGTGTGTAACGGTGCTATGTGTGTGAAGGCGTTGTGTGTGTGTGAAGGCACTGTGGGTGTGTGTGTGAAGGCGCTGTCTGTGTGTGTGTGTGTGTGTGTGTGTGTGTGTGTGAGGGCGCTGTATGTGTGTGTGTGTGTGTGTGTGTGAGGGCGCTGTATGTTTTTGTAAGGGTGCTGTTAGTGTGTGTGTGTGTGTGTGTGTGTATGTAAGGGTGCTGTGTGTAAGGGTGCTGTTAGTGTGTGTGTGAGGGTGCTGTGTGTGTAATGGTGCTGTTAGTGTGTGTTGTGTGTGTGTATGTGTGAGGGTGCTGTGTGTGTAAGGGTGCTGTCAGTGTGTGCTGTGTGTGTATGTGTAAGGGTGCTGTGTGTGTAAGGGTGCTGTGTGTGTAAGGGTGCTGTGTGTGTGTGAGGGTGCTGTGTATGATAATGCTGTTAGTGTGAGGGTGCTGTTAGTGTGAGGGTGCTGTTAGTGTGAGGGTGCTGTTAGTGTGTGTGTGTGTGTGTGTGTGTGTGTGTGTGTGTGTGTGTGTGTGTGTGTGTGTGTGTGTGTGTGTGTGTGTGAGGGTGCTGTGTGTGTAAGGGTGATGTATGTGTATGTGTTTGTATGTGTAAGGGTGCTGTGTGTGTGAGGGTGCTGTGTATGATAATGCTGTTAGTGTGAATGTGCTTTAAGTGTGTGTGTGTGTGTGTGTGTGTGTGTGTGTGTGTGTGAGGGTGCTGTGTGTGTAAGGGTGATGTATGTGTGAGGGTGCTGTTAGTGTGTGTGTGTAAGGGTGATGTGTGTGTGAGGGTGCTGTTAGTGTGTGTGTGTGTGTAAGGGTGATGTGTGTGTGTGTGTGTGTGTGTGAGGGTGCTGTTAGTGTGTGTGTAAGGGTGATAGCTGCTGTATGTGTGAGGGTGCTGTGTGTGTGAGGGGGCTGTTAGTGTGTGTGTGTGTAAGGGTGATGGGTTCTGTGTGTGTGAGGGTGCTGTAAGTGTGTGTGTGTAAGGGTGCTGTGTGTGTAAGGATGATGTATGTGTGTAGATGCTGTGTGTGGGGGGATGCTGTGTGTGTGTGCTGTATGTTTGGGTGACTGTGTGGGGGCTGTTTAGTTGATATCTCTAGTTATGTAGGGAGGGGTGATCCTGCTGCTGCCTTCCCTGGTGGTCCAGTGGAGAGTGAACTCTAGCCTGCGGGGCTAGAGTTCACTCTTGCGAGATCTGAGCGTTGCCGCGAGAGGAACTACTGGCAAAAGCTCCCCAGGTCCTCTCCTGCCTCCCTCACTGCCTGTGGGTCAGTGAGGGGAGGCTTAGAGCAGAGCAGGCACTCCTGAGATCTTCCCTGCTGGTCTCACTCCATAGGCGTGCCGCGGGGATTAGGGTGTGCTCAGGCACACTGGCACACCCGGTGCACACGCCTATGATGGGATAGTGAACTCTACAGTGGAGGAAGACAAATGAAGAGAATTCAACCCTATCACTCACACTCTCAATGAGGCCAGTGTAATTTACAGGTACGAATTCCCTACCTAGTTACTTGTTCATCATAATGGGAGAGGGATCTCTACAGTGGAGGAAGGTGTCTCCCTAAGGTCTTTTTAGGATATTCTAGTGGTGAGAAAAAATCGAGCAGAGATGACCACAAAAACAAGAGCTGCTCAGTTGCTAGTTTTTTTTTATTACAGCAAAAGGCCACTGTAGAACCATACTAAGAGTGGTAATATTGGGTACATATAAAGTATATGGTGAACTTCACAAGCATTATTTAACTATTTGCCTAGTGGATGCTACCAGTGGGCAAACAGTTAAATCCTAATTTTGAAAGAAAAGGGTCCTTGGGTGTTTTAACCAATGTGGGCGCTTTTTAGTTTTCATTTATTTTAGTAGATCGTTGATTCTGACCAAAACCATTCTCCAAGTCTGTTGTTTATTAGTGTGTGTTTCCAGTGTGTCCAGTGTATGTTGGTGTGGAAGCATTAGGAGCACTCAAGCATATGCCGCAAATGTGTGGTGAAAATATGTGTACATTAGAGGTGCTAAACCAATGTGAAGGGTCTGTAAAATGCATCTTTGCCAAGGGCAGCAAAAGACCAGCACATTTCACAGTTCAGAAGGTGAGTTTTTCAGAGTTACAGGATCGAGTCAAGTTCCAGCTGTGGCGTCTATTACTTCACCATGTTAAAATCTCAATATCTTCAACTGCTGTCCACCATTATATTTGATAAGTCATACTTTTCTACAGGTTTTACCTGTCAAGTAGCTATAGAATCTAAATCCTCGATGAGGCAGAATGAATCATTGAAGGATCAAATAAGGAGGATCAATTGACCCATATTAATTGCTCCTGTTATTGCTCCTGTTATTCCTCCTCTGTAGAATATGTAGCATTAGCTGATTTTTTTAGACACAAGAACACAATAGAGAACCATAGAAGAGTTCTAAGTCAGCAGTAGTTACTGCATGAGATACTACAAACACGTAGAGACTTGCAATGATGCCTGGGTTAAAACATCATGCCTGCCGTATCCATACAATAGATCAGGGCTTTCCAAACTTTTATGGTCCGAGACCCACTTTTGTAAATGGTAATATTTTGAGACTAACACGCTTTTAATGCATATTTTGAAAATGTATAAACTTGGAACATCATGGCAGCTTTAGATGCATAACATTGGCACATCATGGCAACCAGCTTTAGAGGCATAAACTAGGCACATCAAGGCAATCAGATTTAGATGCATAACATTTGCACATCATTGCAATCAACTTCAGAAGCATACAACTGGCACACCATAGCAACCAGCTTTATATGCATAAAAATGGAACACCATGGCAATCAGTTTTAGATGCATAATCTTGGCATATTATTTTTAGAGGAATCATTTTTGTATTGTTATGGGCAAATGCAAATATTGTAGTTCTCAAACTGTGTACTTTGTCTTTAAGAGATATTGCAAACTGACAAGGTATTAGAAATGGAACATATTGTTTTTCATACATGTTTCTTTAAGCAATAACCTTTTACCTACTTTCAGTGCATAATATGTTTACGCCATTACGTCCCAGGCAAAATACAATAACAATAATGCATAAACAAGCTTCAAGGCTATGCTACAAACTCTTTCAGTACACCATATACTGCGGTAACCCTAAATTCAGACTTTAAGATGCCCTCTTGTCCTAAGTCAGGAAATTTCCCATGACGTGTGCACCCTTACATTTTAGTTATGGCTTTGTATTTGTGCCAAGTTAAGGGAGGTCCCTAGAATGAACAAAAACAAAAGAAGTGTTACTTTTTCATATATGAACTACAGTAACCCTAAAATGAAGACACCTAAGGTATAAATAGGTATACTTTTAAATATTAGAGAGCACAGAGAGGAGAGATTTGGAGAAAGACACTGCTCCATCTTATAATGACAGAGAGGCTGACATAATGACATGTGCAGGAGGGTGTTATTCTATTAATGATATTGCAAGCATATAGTTTAATCTTATAAACTCTGCTATAAATTATTTTAATCGATTTTATATGTCTATATTTATATTTTTATTTAATAAAATATCTAAAAGACAAAACTTTATTGCTTCCAAGACAATCCTTATTTTATATTGTATTCTCAATTATTTATATATTTTAAGTAAAGGATCTCTTACTGACTATATAAAATTATGGCTAAGATATCTGTATGGTTAGCCCTACTAAGTTCTATGCTTTAAGACATTATAGTGGTAAATAAGGGAACCAGCTGCGGTTACAGTATATCATGACAGTTCTAGAGGCTGTTGTGCTACCCCTGGGTACCTCCGTTGATGGATGCTCCTAGTGCTTCTTGAGGATTCCAAGCACTCTAGCCGACACCACAAGTCGAACCCCTCTTCCTTCAGAGCGATGAAGGAACGAGTTTTTAAAAGAGCTTAGGAGTGATTATAGCAAGGGAATAGGCTAAACATAGCCATCCCTTGTAGCAGACTCCCCCAATAAGAGACAGGGTTCCAAATTGAGAGTGAAGTAGAAATGTCTAAAACTTTATTTTACTTGGGACTAGCCCATATGGCTCATTACATTAACATTGCTGTGACAATTCAATAAAATTACAAACAGTCAAATCATAGCAGGCAACATACAGTGACTTATTATAACATAATTACATATTTATAAATGGGTGGAGAAGACCATAATTAACACAACATGTCTCTCCTGCATGCAGAATTAGCGATATGCAAATCTACCCGAATATGCAAATTACCAGTCTTGCTATTCAGGTAGTGCATATTACTGTTGCTACCAACAGAGGGCACTACACAAGCTCCATAGCCAAATCCACCTGGTAGCAATCCTCAGCAGTACAGGAGAGCAGGCAATACATCCCAGGGGCCATAGTCACATGGCAGGAGGCTGGCAATCAGTCTTCTCCAATGCCCAGTGGTGAGGCTGGTTCCGCCACAATTTCTTACAAAGGAAAGCAAACTGCCTCTCGACCCTAAGTGTTCACTATCTCTGAACATTATGGTACTTAGACAGAAATTATGTTTTATATTGGCAGTGAAATGTCCATATTCAAAAACTTATACTTAATACCCATTTTATTTACTGGACTTCTATGTATGTATTTTATATCTTATTCATAAGTTATGCAAATGTGTTAGTTTCCATGAACATGAATGCAAATTGAACATTCATGAGTCTATTATTTCTATGGTATTATTCTGTATAATGCAATATAATCCCATCATCAGTTGAACTCCTTTCTTTTGTCTGCAATAAAATACTAATCCTTTCCATTTTTGTAAATAGCAGCCCCGAGTGCTGAGATGCTAATAACTAGATAGCAAACAGAATACATATTAACTGCAAACAATATCATGAAAAACATTTGTTAATTTCACTGCATGGATTAACAGCAGAATGCTGAACTGCTTTTGTCAGGCACATAAAAAAAGGATATACATGGAAATGTTTTCAAATAAGCTTCTAGCCCTATAAGAACTCTCATCTGCACAATTTACTTTTCATTTAAAATTAAACAATATATATTTAAGGACATGGTAATATATATTTTATCAGGTCTATAAACCTTTACATGGTTATTCACTAAAGGGATAAGTGTTGAGAATTAAGTGAATTTAATGTTTAGGCCAATATTTGACATGTGCAAGTTGTTTAGGTTCAAATTGCATTTTGTCCGAATTTATTTGAGTTTTCTTATAAAGAAGTGTCTGAATTTCCATATTTCTTGACACCGAATTGAGCCGAAAGCAAATGAATTTGGAACAAATCAAAACAAATTATTTTGGATACATTCATTTTCAGAAGGACAGCCAATTGGTGACTTATCTACTAAACAACTGAAACTACAAAGTTACAAAAATTACTTTTTTTTTTGCTTACTCTGCGCAGGCCGGGGCCGCAACACATGGCGGCGGGCACCTGGTCGCAGGGGTTGCAGGGCTGCGACCGCGGTATGTACACCAGTGCATGCAGATGCACACACACTTAAAGGACCACTCTAGGCACCCAGACCACTTCAGCTTAATGAAGTGGTCTGGGTGCCAGGTCCACCTAGCGTTAACCCATTTTTTTTATAAACATAGCAGTTTCAGAGAAACTGCTATGTTTATTAATGGGTTAAGCCTTCCCCCAAATCCTCTAGTGGCTGTCTCATTGACAGCCGCTAGAGGCGCTTGCGGGATTCTCACTGTGAAAATCAAAGTGAGAGCACGCAAGCGTCCATAGGAAAGCATTGTAAATGCTTTCCTATGCGACCGGCTGAATTGCCGCGCGTGCGCATTCAGCCGACGGGGCGGAACGGAGGAGGATCGGAGGGGGAGATCTCCCCGCCCAGCGCTGGAAAAAGGTAAGTTTTACCCCTTTTCCCTTTCCAGAGCCGGGCGGGAGGGGGACCCTGAGGGTGGGGGCACCCTCAGGGCACTCTAGTGACAGGAAAACGAGTATGTTTTCCTGGCACTAGAGTGGTCCTTTAAAGGACCACTACAGACACCCAGATCACATCAGCTCAATGAAATGGTCTGGGTGTCAGGTCCCTCTAGTTTTAACCCTGCAGCTGAAAGCATAGCAGTTTCAGATAAACTGCTATGTTTCACTGAGGGTTAATCCAGCCTCTAGTGGCTGTCTCGCTGACAGCCGCTAGAGGAGCTTTCGCGATTCTAAGACACTGAACATCCATAGGAAAGCATTGAGTAATGCTTTCCTATGGGCGGTTTGAATGCACGCACGGCTCTTGCAATGCATGCGCATTCGGAGCTGAGAGGCGGAGGGATCCCCAGCGCCAAGGGAGTCTGGCGCTGGAGAAAGGTATGTGCTGAAGACACACACACACTCTCACGAACAGACACATACAAACTAGCTAACAGACACACACATTTACTAACAGAGACACACTCAGCGACAGACATACATACACAATCACTTACAAAACATACACTCTCACTGACAAACACACACTCACTAACAGACATCAAACAAACTCACTAACACAAACACACTCAGTAACAGACACACACAGTAACACACTCACTGACACTCACTAGCAGACACACACTCAACAGACACACTCACTGACACTCACACTAACACACACACACTAACACTCACAGTAACACTAACACACATAGTAACACACACACTAACACTCACAGTAACAGTAACACACACAGTAACACTAACACACACACTAACACTCACAGTAACACTAACACACACAATAACACACACAATAACACACACAATAACACTGACACACACACTAACACTCACAGTAACACTAACACACACAGTAACACTAACACACACACTAACACTCACAGTAACACACACACCAACACACACACTAACACTAACACACGCACTAACACTCACAGTAACACTAACACACACTAACACTCACAGTAACACTAACACACACACTAACACACACAGTAACACTAGCACTCACAGTAACACTAACACACACACACACTAACACTCACAGTAACACTAACACACACACACACACACACACTAACACTTTTTTTCTTTAATTTAATCCCCCCAGCCTCCTTACCTTTTGGAGTGCTGAGGGGATTCCCTGGGGTCCAGTGGTGCTGCTGGGCTCCTGGGGGCCCGGTCACCCGGCGGGCAGTCAGGCTGGCTTGTGCGCGAGGGAGCACTCTCCCCTGAGTGCTTCCTCTTCAGCTCCCTTGCGCGCCGCGTACTGATACCGGCGCCGGAAGATGACGTCTGCGACCCTGGTATGTACGCCACTGAGAGTGCCAAATTAGGGACTTATCTACTAAGCAAGTAAAATAGTAAATCTAAGAAAAATTACTTTTATTATTTTCTTTTTTTTGCTCTTTCGGCTAATTTGGCAACCTTAAAGGGTTACTCTAACCACCATAGCCACTTCAGTGATTTAAATCGCCCATGGTGGGTGGCGTCAGTATGTGCAGTGTTTCAGATTGAAACACTGCACATACTGAGACATTTGTAATTATGTGCCGGGGGCTAGTTGCACTTAAGCAATAGTGACATTGAAAGCCCAGAACTCTATTCTGGACTGCCAATATTAATTCTGTGCATTAATTATGTCTGTCGTCAGCACGCACAGCATGCTGCCCACAAACATGATAATCTTCCCCTTGCAGGCAGAGCACCTCCATTGCACACTGCTTTTTTTTTTTTTTTTTTTTTAATAACACAAGCTGAGAAAGTGCCAAGACCGACACAAAGCATGTCCAGGACCTCTTGGAAGATTTGCTGGGACAACTTTCAGTGTCTCTATTTTTCCCCCTCCTAGCAGTTTTTCAATTTCTAGTTGCCTTTTGCATCTCCCTGTTCCCCCTTTTTTCTTTTTGGATGCAGGGTGCTTAATTTTCACCTATTTGAATGTGCATATCAGTTGCACACTGGCTTTTGGTGTACATATTGGAGGTAACATCTTAATAGGTGGGCTACTAGTTGTGGCTATTTTTGTTATATGTTTTCGATTTTAGCTATTTTTTTTATAAATTGTGCACTTTTTCATTATGGAAATAGTGGTGTACTATCATACAAATCGTAATTTTATTTATTATAATATCTGTTCATACATCTATATACAGGGTTTAAAAGGACAATGTAAGCAATAAAATCAATCAATATCAGCTCAGTGTAGTTGTTATGTTTTTAAGCGACTATGGATGTTGTTCCCCCAGGTTTTTGTATGCATTGTTGTGGTTTGAGAAAAAAATAATTCTTTATGACACCTTTACCCCACCCTTTTCCAAAAATATTGAAAATGCTGAATTTATACTTGAAACCTGAATTGCAGTAATCGGCTGACAGAGCTGGGCTAACCCTATCTAAAAAACAGTGCGTCTGACCCATCAAAAATGTCCTGCTTGCTCATACCTGCTGGTTATCTGCACTGGCTTGCAATCAGCTCTGCATCCGCTGCCAACCAACCATAATTCAAAAGGGGGAAGTAAAGAACAGATTTTGTAATTGCAAGTGAAGTATATGAATAAATGCGGCGATGAGGCTCATCTTCCTGTACGCCCGCACCTCCCATGCCTCACCCTTCTGTCAGTCCCTACATTGGCTTCCTATAAAATATAGAGCTCAATTTAAAATTGTGGTTCTTGCTTTCAAATCTCTACATAATGCTGCTCCCACCTATCTATCCTCCCTTAAACACAAGTATGTCCCGTCTAAGCCCTTACGATCTGCTGAAGACTTACATCTATCTTCTGTCCGTACTCCCACCTCTGATGCTCGCCTTCAAGATTTCTCGAGGGCTGCACTGTTCCTGTGGAACTCGCTTCCCTCCTCCGTTAGATGCTCACCCAGTCTCCACTCCTTCAAAAAATCGTATCAATTAAACTGTTAATAGCTCCTGACTGATTCCTCTTCGGCAACTGTCACTAGTCTAATACTATCCTTACCTTTTTGTGTCAATTTACCCCACTCCCTCTAGCATGTAAGCTCATTGAGCAGGGCCTTCAACCCCTCTGTTTCTGTGTGTCCAACTTGTCTGGTTAGACTACATGTCTGTTCGTCCACCCATTGTAAAGCGCTGCGGAATTTGATGGTGCTATATAAATATCATAATAATAATAATAATAATAATAGGCAAATACCACAATTATAAAAACTATCAATAAAATGAGATCCTCATACAGAGGACAGAGGCATTGAAGTCACATAATTAAGAAGTATATAAATGATCATTTAAATATTATAACCTGATAAGATTTCATGTATGGATGAATAGAAAACATTCCACAATCACCTATATGTCACATGGAAGTGATCATATATGTCTAGTACTTGTTACCAGTTTAGATACTTTCATGGATGATTGGATGATGGAAAGATTCTCCCTAACCAGGGCACAGATCTACCAATTATATGTACGGTACGGCCCAGAGTGGACACAGCCAGATGTGTAAATGACATGGTCAAGGTACCGGAATGTATCTATTTTCTTGACATGGCAACATCCAGACAACAGACAGCATAGTTAAGAGCCTGAACAACCTGGCCCAGGAACATGGTCTTTTGCTGTACATAAAGATTCCTTAGCTACTGCACCAGGAAAAAAGAGAGGAAAACAATTATGAAGGCCAGGATGCACAAGCAAATCTTAAAAACCTGGGAAGAATTTTGAGGGCAGGAGTGATAGGTGGACAGTGGTATGGGTTGGTTGAGGTTTGGCAAAACCGATGTTCGGTTAGGCCTGTAAAAAGGAGAGCTTACCTATTTATAATGTTAGAACTAGAGAATTAAAGAGGGAGAGGAGGGTGGGGCAAGGATGGAACGTAGACAGCCTGAATGGGAAGGTGGCCCAGAGTTAATTAACTGGATAGCTCCTCCACAACTCCAGGCTGCCGCCTTCCTATTTGTGGAGTGTACAAAGGTCTCAAATTGTGAGAATTGAGGTGTGACAAAACTGATGTTCCAGTAGGTCTTTTAAAAAAAAGGGCAAAAGAAACAAATTAGATGTGAAAATGTTTTATTTTAAAACTATATACAACTAGAACACGTGAAAAGCCTGACTTAACTTTATCTCTGGTCATGGTCTGTATCTGTTGTAAGCTGTGTGTTTCCATTGACCTAGCCTTTTGATTATGTTTACCAGAATATTTTAGCTGGAGGCAGCAGAAAATGCCACTATTCTAAAGGAATGCCCTGAAATGGATGTTGGATCAAGACTGAATCATGCAAATTGGGTCTTAACATACAAAATTAATTTGGATGTAGTAAGAGATGTTTTCTGTATAGTCATAGCAGAAGGTAAGGTGGGGACCTCTATAATAATGTGAAGAAAAAATGGTCTAGTACTTTTACTGGATACCAATTTTTGTTGGTAGGATACAGGGTAATTTTGGGGGAGGGGAGTAGGGGAGGCAGTTTGATTGGTATGTTGAAGGGTTAGGATGTTTTAGGGTCTGGGGCATTCAAACTTTTAAATACCCTTTTTTGTAGTATATGCAGACCAAAAACATCTTATTTGAGAAAGAAAATGAAGCATATAGCATTGGACACCAGTGAGTTACAACTTAACAGTATTATGGGAGAGTTTCAGTTGAAGAAGGCAAAAATTTACAAATAAGCCCGACCAATTATATTTGGAAATAAATCTATCTACAAACATGTGAAAAGCCCTGTCATAGGATCTTCTGGTGGTGTCTGATATTGCTGCTAACCATGTCATTTTCCTAACTAAGTTAATGATGGTGAGGGATGGGGAATAATCTTTGTTAATGATGTTACGTATTGTTGTGTTATCATTATCCCTAACTCAACACCACTTAATGTAATAGTTACTTGTGAGTTCCTTATTTCAAATCAAAATGCTTAAATTTGCATTTATCTTTATTGAATCTCATCTGTCACTTGCCTGCAAAAGTACCCCAATATATCTGTTTGCTATTGGACATGATTTGCTATTCCCACTTGAAGATAATTTATAAACAAATTAAAGGGAGGTGTACCTGGGACAGAACCCTGAGAAACGTATAGGTCTGCCACAAAGAAAGACCAGCTATATACATGTGTGGACTGCATACACAGAAGTACAAACATAGTCTAACACTCAGCATACATTCATTTTTAAGCTAAATGTAAATATTTCTATTAAAATGTTATTACAATTAAGCAATTAGCTACAAACAATTATTACTGAGACGTAAAAATGCATTATAAAATATGGGTAAAGATACCAACTCAAACTTCTTAAAGGAACAGTGGTGTGGATTCATAAATAGAATAAACTCGAGGAGAAAGTTAGATAGTCACAATGGTGGATCAGTTTCCCTAAGGAAAGGAACATATCAATCCCAGATATACAGATATATACCACGTGTAACAGAAACACCTTGATGGAAAAAGGAGAGAATAGGGGTAAACATTTACTTTTACCCTAATAAGGTATTTTCATGTAGAGTAGGACTCCTCCAAGCCCTCAATCACAGCATACAAAGTACCAACAAACAGGTAGCTACAATGCAAAAAGAGAAAAACATAAGGAAATATTGCCGTTCCTAAAACAGTATAAAATGGGTAAAATACACACTCACAAACCCAAATTGATTGAAGGCGTATCTAATAATGTGATGAATATCCTCGTATTCGAATTCCAGCATATAGGAGAGAAGAATTGAGAAATAATTGCTCAGAGTTTCTAAAACAGCATAAATCTTTAATAAATATTGCACTTACATGATAAAGGTATTGAGTAGGCACATCACAAATTGACATCTTGATAGCAGCAAACAGGAACACCTTCAGAGATGATGTACACTGATAGGATCCTCAAGCAGCATCAAAAATAGTGAATAAAATAAAATAAGATAAAAAATGAAGTGAAAGAAGCTCTTAACACTAGGATACAAGCCCTACAGATTGTTTTCCTGGCACTGGAGAGTCCCTTTAATACTTATTGGCCAAACCCTTTATGGCAATCACAGAGGTCAGACGTTTCTTGTAGTTGTCCACCAGGTTTGCACACATCTTAGGAGGGATTTTGTCCCACTCCTCTTTGCAGATACTCTCCAAGTCATTAAGGTTTCTAGGCTGACGTTTGGCAACTCGAACCTTCAGCTCCCTCCACAGATTTTCTATGGGATTAAGGCCTGGAGACTGTCAGTGGGCAAACATCAGTGGGCAAATGTTCAAAATCAGCAGGGGATCAATTTTTTTTTCCCCTCACTGTAAAAATGATCAAAGTGAGATCTTATCTGACTAAGTGCAGGATATTATTCAGGACTATCACACTTTACTAAAAACACTCTTTTTACTGCCCAACTTGTGTGATTATGTAGGATAAAATGCTATATACATATTCAATTAACTCCTTCCACAAAGGTGTTAATCGTTGGGTAACTAACGTACTCATTTATAGCAATCTGGACCAACAAGTCTATTTTCTCAAAGACCCACTCAATGTATTAGTAATATTTTTAATTAATATTATTTACCCATTTTATAGTTTGTAAAAATTATATATACCCCAGTGTGGATAGTTTTATCCATAACTTTGTACAGACAAGCTACAATTATGTTTGACAATGAAAAAATAATCAAAAATGCAGTACAATAGCTATCAGCAGGGAATGTTGTACATAAATTGGCAGTAGGGCATTAATCAAATTGTTAGCAAGAGACATAATGTGCAAATAGTTATTACATGGTTTCATCCCTGCTATTAGAAGGTCTAACGTATAATTAGTAGAAAGTTGTAAATGATGGTGTTAGTATCTATGGTGAAGGAAATTGGCTTCAGAAATTATTTTCTAATATATAGCACCCTTGAGACTTTGTATAAAGACAATGCATGCACAGACACGCATTTCCAAGCTCAGCTTGATGCAAACCAGATTCTGTCTTATTTATTATGTTTTTTATTTATGAACCTAATCTATTCTTAGACACAAATTCTGAGTGAATACCCCACGATTCGCATTCTAGACTTGTATCCGTTACAGAGAAAGCCTGCAACTCAAGAATAAAACTGAACTTGTATGACAGAACTATTACAGTCATATCGTGTAAACCAAAAAAAAATCAAATACTTTTGCAAATTGGCACATTCTGAGTTATAAATTACCTATTTTCTTTCCAGACCTACATATCCATGAATAAGAAAGACTCAATGCATTGTGAGATAAGCTCAAATGCTTTAATCTTTGAGATTTAATTTAAATCCATGGACATATTTTGTGATTTTATCTACTAAACTGTATTTTTTTATAGAATTGACAAGAGATTTGCAAAATGTTTGCTTAGGTAGCCATGGATATTTGTTCTGTTGTCAGTCTTGACAATTTGTCTCAATGTACTGTTCAGTGGAGAGATACACTTAAATGGGCACTATAGGTGGCCACACAACTTCAGCTCAACGAAGTGGTCTGCGTGCCATGCCCCCCTCGTTTGAAACCTGAAAGGGAAAACATTGACATTCTGCAGGAAATGCAGACAGTCACTAGAGTTGCTTCCACAGAAATAACTTTTCAGGCACTAAGAAGGGAGAAGGGCAGGAAAACTAAACGGCTACTTAATACTATGGCATTAATAATACACATTTTAATTCCTAACACTATAGAGTTCCTTTAAAAGCTACAGCTCTACTACAGCTCTTGTGGTTATGGTACCAAGAATGTATGGATGCACTTTTTTTTTAAGCCACTTTTAGAGTGGTTTAACAAAACTCCTAATCACCCAACCGCAGGGACACTAGCCACTATTTAGGAGACTTTATAATGTGGAATTTACACATTCACTTTATCACTATCAATTCCACCCAACCTGGGCAGTGATGATTAGCTGAAAACTATGGGCTATCCAACCACCGTCACTCAACCTATAAGTGTCATCAATAAAACAGCATCCATAGCATCCATGTATGTTTAAGTGAGCTGTAGTGATTATTGTGCTTTCCCCTCCCCCCCACCTCCAACATAAGCAGAGCATGATTTTCCATTGTTTGCAGAAGGGTCTGATTTACTACATTTCCATGAAATCTTCTGTGGGGTTGTATCCTAAATACTATGTTGGTGTTAATCATTCTTTATGCGATATTTAATTAGCTTTATCATAAGTGTTATGTGATTCTTCCCTCAGAATCTTACTCTAACATGTACAGATAGGTTGGTGTTAAAAAGCTCCACTTCTGTTCGTGTGGTTAGACATTGAGCATACATACAGTTCTGCTCAAAGGTTTGCATACCCTTGGAGAATTAGTAATATATGTACCATTTTTAAAGAAAACATGAGTGAGCAGGCAAAACACATTTCTTTTATTTCTTGTGGGATTCATATTCAACTGTAGGTTATAACAGAAAGACACAATCATAAAACAAAACATGAAAAAATTATATGACCCCTGTTCAAAAGTCTGCATACCCTTAGTTCCTAACACTGTGTATTGCCCCCTTTAGAATCAATGACAACGTGCAGTCTTTTGTAATCGTTGTTTATGAGGCCCCTAGTTCTTGCAGGTGGTATAGCTGCTGATTCATCTTGACGATATGCCCCCAGGTCATGCTTTGGTCGTCTTGCATGAACCGCACATTTGAGATCTCTCCAGAGTGGCTAGATTTAATTAAAGTCAGGAGACTGTGATGGTTACTCCAGAACCTTCACCTTTCACCTTTTTCTGCTGTAACCACTGGAGGGACAATTTGGCCTTGTGCTTATGGTCATTGTTATGTCGGAAAGTCCAAGAGTGTCCCATGCACAGCCTTCATGCATAAGAATGCAAATTGTCTGCCAGTATTTTCTGATAACATGCTGCATTCAGCTTGCCATCAATTTTCACAAGATTGCCTGTGCCTTTAGAGCTCACACCCACAAAACATTACAGTGGGGATGGTATACATTTCCCTATAAGCCTTGTTGACCCCTTTTCAAACATAATGCTTATGGATGTGACCATAAAGCTCTATTTTGGTCTTCTCACTCCAAATTACAGTGTGCCAGAAGATGTGAGGCATGTCAAGTTGTTGTCTGGCATATTGTAACCAAGCTTTTTTGACCATGCAGCTCATTTTTGTTCCAGTATTATCCTTGAAACAACCACACCGTCTTTTCTCAGCGCAGCCTGTATTTCTCCTGAGGTTACCTGTGGGGTTTTCTTTGAATCCCAAACAATTTTTTCTGGCACTTGTGGCTAAAACCTTTCTTAGTCTAACTGACATTGGTGTGGTATCAAGAGATCCCTGAATTTTACACTTCTTAATAAGTGATTGAACAGTACTGACCGGTCAGCCTGCTCAGTGCATCCACATGAGAGCCAACAAACTCATTGACTATTCATACACATATACTAATGGCAATTTAAAAGGCCACAGGTGTGGGAAATTAACCTTTAATTGTAATTTAACCTGTGTGTGTCACCTTGTGTGTTTGTAACAAGGTCAAAAATTCAAGCGTGTGTAAACTTTTGATCAGGGCCATTTGGGTGATTTCTGTTATCATTATGATTTAAAAAGGAGCCAAACTACTATGTGATAATAAATGGTTTCATATGATCAACAAAATACATTTTTTGCATGATCAGTCATATTTTCAAAACCAATGCCAAAATTTCACAATTTCTGCCAGGGTATGCATACTTTTGAGCACAACTGTAGTATATAGATAGCCTTGTATTGTTTCAGAAGATGTTTGTTAAGGAATTCTAGAGGGTTGGGTCATTGACTTTCAGCTTGTACTTGTGCAGCATGTTCTGTTTTTGAAACATACATAAAAAAAAGTGTTCCAGAAGTATGACTTATATGTTTCGTTCTTATGTATCTATATGCTGCATCTACTTCTTTATGGTTTGTGATGCTCCCTGGAAGTCACCTTTGAAAATGAAAAGAAGATTGGAGAAGATATATATATATATATATATATATATATACACACATAGGCTTGACCTGAAGTTGTGGGAAGGGCTTATGGACCTTTAAAAGGGACTCCCCCTTCCCTACTCTACCGTGATTGGTCTGACGAGCTGCAGACTGATGAGACTGCCTGGTTCAGTACAGAACCATGTACTTCCAGTTCAAAGGTCATCAGCACAAACTGCCTAAACTCCAAACAAATTGGTCTTGGCCTAGTGTGGCCCACACAAGTATTTGTTTTACCTCACTCTAGTAAACAGCTGCCTCATTGGAAGCTCATGGGGCACTGCTGCGTCCAGCCATGGCTTCTATAATTGTTGGTTTTTCACCCAAACTGTAATTTGTTCAGCCATTCGGTAATGGCAAATTCTACTAGTAAAGCAAAGTCAGCCAATTTCAATCGTACACAGCATGCCTAATTCTGCTTACTGTATTTGGCAGCGATGCCTCATTCTGCTTACTGTTTTTGGCCCTGACTAGGCCATATCGACTTTTATCATATGCATTTTAGTCAGTCACGTTGCAATTTAATGTTTCACTCTACATTTTAAAGGGTTTTTTTTGTCTGTCCTGGGTATGCATGCACTTTTTAAGCCTTCATTGTTTAGTAATTATGTGGCCAGGTGTTGCAACTGACTGTCTAAATTTACATCAGGCCCAAACTTGGGCCTCTATGTGTGGTATAGGGGGAAAAAAATAGAAACTTGTATATATATATATTCTCTGTACACATAAAAGTAAAATTCCTTATTTTCTGTAAAGGGGAATATCTTCTAAATGTATTAAATCTTCTTACTAAATGACCTCAAATTCATAAAACTGTTGATACCGGAGAAACTAATGGAAGCCAAGCACAGAGAAGTGGACACAGGTTTCTTCAGGAAGGAAGAGATCTTTATTCGATTCACCGACCGGGGCTCAGATGGACTAGCGTCACCACAACAAACAGTCTGAGCCCAGAACTGACTGTGTAAATGCATGATATAGACATATAGCTCCTCCTATAGTTAACTCTACCCACATATACTCTTTACCCAATCAGCTGAACAAAGCCTAACTTCCCTTACCTGTTAGACCACATGGCTCACCCAGAACAATGGAGGAGGGTAAGTGTTTTCAGTTCCTGCATTCCTGCACTTGCTCAGTACACTGTTGATTGTATCTTAGCTACGTGTAACTGACTAACTGATACACCAACATACACATATGCCACGTGGAAATATCGGCCTACTAAATTTAATTTCTACCGAGCTTCCACCACACTGTATCATATGCATTTCAGTTAGTTAGTCACCCTACATTTTAATATTTCTCTGCCCTCTGGGTATTCAGGTATTCATTGGGCCAACATTGTTTGATAATTCACTGTTTAGTAAATATGCCCCAATGGACAGTTTGCATGCATTTAAAGGAGCACTATAGGGTTAGGAACACAAACATGTATTCCTGACCCTATAGGGTTAAAACCACCATCTACCCCCTGTCCATTTCATGTCTCCCTAAATATAGTAAAATCTTACTTGTATTCAAGCCTGGAGCTGTTTACTTTGTCACTGTTTCCTTTAGACCTGCCCACTGCCTGCTTACATCAGCAGAAGGGGTAGCCTGATCCAATCACAATGCTTCCCCATAAGATTGACTGAGACTGACAAAGAGGTAGATCAGGGGCAGAGCCAGCACAATTCAAACACAGCCCTGGCCAGTCAGCATCTCCTCATAGAGATGAATTGAATTAATGCATCTCTATGAGGAAAGTTCAGTGTCTGCATGCAGAGGGTGCAGACACTGAATGTTTGGATGCATTTTAGGCAGCCATGACCCAGGAAGGATCTCTAACAGCCATCTAAGGAGTGGCCAGTGACATTAACACTAGGCTGTAATGTAAACACTGCATTTTCTCTGAAACAAAAATCCTGAAGGTAATGATTCTACTCACCAGAACAAATTCAATAAGCTGTAGTTGTCCTGGTGACTATAGTGTCCCTTTAATTATGCAATTTTCATTGGAGTTTAATCTAAAAACCACTAGCTAAACCTGCAGTTCTCTTGTCTGCTGCTTTTGCATTTCCTTACTTTCAAACACCACCCAGACTTTAGTTGTACGATCTACATGCATTAGGAACATCATTCAGTCATGTTCAGTTTAAGCAATTACGTTTTATATCTGATGCTAATATTACTGAGATATTCTAGCATTATTCTAGCAATTTCTGTTGCTTTTAACCTTAATCTTCAATGCCAGGTAGGTAGGCATAAGTATTTATCATCCTCCTAAGCATTCCAGGTGTAGGTCTATTTAATGTATGTCTTATACCTCCTGTCTTTTCCTATTTATTATGTACGGCCATCATGGCCTCTAGCCTGTTCAGCCACTGTGGCATCCTAGAGGCCTCTGTTCTCGTTTTGATTCTGTCTTCCAACACCTCGTTTTATTGGGCTCAGTGCATATGTATTATATGGTGTTTTATAAGTCTTTATATACAGTTTCTGTTCTTTTCACCATTTTATAAACTAGATGATTATTCGTAACTATCGGGTTCTCTACCATCTCATCACCAACATGTCTTAGCTACATACACAAACTCCACAACCATTCTCCGATTCACATCCCACCTTCACCCACATTAATCCCAACACAGCCCACACAGCCATCCTGAAACTCTGGATACAAATTGGGATACGCAAATTTCCTACTCCTGGCATCACCATGCCTTTACAACGTGTGTTCATATGACCTGTAATGGGCAACCTGCCACATGCTAATTCGGCAACTCGTTTAGGCATTTCATTGAAAACATTTATACATTTTGGATTAAGAATATAATGTCTTGTTTTAGGTTATGGGTAGTACATTTATAGGCACCTAGTTTTCAGGATTACTAGTTGATCCAGCATGTAGAACAGTATCACACCTAGGACTAAACGGTAACGTCTTACCGAGCCTTAGAATGGCCAGACCTAACGTACCAAAGAATAGTCAGAATACTTGCCGAGGTCGGGGACAACAGACTGGGACCCAACGATAAGGGACAGCCAGAAGTCTGGGATACCAGAATACAGGGAGGTCAAAATGAAGCCAAAGTCAATAACCAGAAATAAACGCTCAGGAAAACACTCTCGGACAACCACTAAGGGAAACCATGACAGGGCAATGAGGAGGAGTAAAAATGTGTTTAAATAAGCCCTTTACAAATCTGATTGGCCAAAATCGGCTTATGACCTCAGAACGTGCACGTGCGTGACGTCACATGCACGCCGACGTTGTCATCAACGTGGGAGGACATGGGGCTATAATTTGGTGTGGATCCGCAGCGGCCAGCATCCATCAACATGTTGCAGGATTCAGTTACACGGACACATAGCCGCTGAGTGTAGATACCGAAAGGTGAGGATGAATATGTTACATTACCCCCCACCTGAAGACCACCCATCCGGCGGGCAGGACCCGGCTTCAGGGGAAACTTAGAGTGGAAATAACAAATCTTGTGAGCAGCATTTATATCGGAGGCCGGGACCCAACAACGTTCAGCAGGCCCATAACCCTTCCAATCAACCAAATACTGTAATAAACCACAAGAGAACCTGGAATCGATTATGGAAGAGACTTCATACTCCTTCTGACCAGAAACCACCACGGTAGTGGTGGAACACTTGGGATAGTATAACTATTGCAAATAAGTGGCTTGAGCAAAGAAACATGAAATGTTTTAGGAATATGTAATGAGGCAGGGAGAGCCAGAGAATACGAGACAGGATTAAGTCTACGAAGGATACTAAACGGACCAAGGAATCTGGGAGCAAACTTCATGCTAGGAACTTTATGTTTGATGTTGCGCAATGATAATCACACCCTCTTACACACTTGGTAAATAGGGTTGGCACCCCGCCACTTATCAGCATGAAATTTGTAACAATCAGATGTAGTTTTGACAGCGGAGTGAACCTTGGTCCACATATCAGGAATAGAAGCAAGGTGATCATCCAAAGCAGGGGATGAGAAAACAGCTGGCAGAACAGTTGGATGATGACCGTTATTAACAAAGAAAGGACTATGACCAGAAGAGTCATGATTAGCATTGTTCTTAGCAAACTCAACCCAGGGTAGTAATTCGGACCAATTATCTTGAGTGCTATTAACAAAACAAAGCAAATATAATTCTAATGGCTGGTTAGCCCTCTCAGCCGTGCCATTGGCTTGGGGATGATAAGAGGAAGAAAATTACAATTCAGTGCCCAACTGTTTATTGAAAGCCCTCCAAAACCGAGACACAAACTGAGAACCTCTGTCAGATATAATATTGTAAGGAATGCCATGTAGTCGGACAATTTCACATATAAAAATAGGAACCAGGTCTTGAGAGGATGTCAATTTTTTGAGAGGAACAAAATAAGCCATCTTGGAAAAGCGGTCAACCACCATAAGGATGGTAAAGCCATTAGAACTAGGAAGTTCCACAATGACATCCATGGACAAATGGGACCATGGAACATTAGGCACGGGAAGGGGGTGTAACAATCCACATGGAAGCTTATGAGGTACCTTAGAAACTTCACAAACAGAACAGGCCTGGACATATACTTTAACATCTTTCCTGAGAGAATCCCACCAAATTGATTTCATGATTGCTGATATGGATTTATTAATGCCAGGGTGTCCAGCAGTTGTGTTGTTGTGGAACACCCTCATGACATTTTCCTTTTCACCCAATGGAACAAATAATTTATCCAGTGGTTTATTGCATGGTGCCTGAGAGTGAGCCTCCATTATGGCGCCAAGCAGAGGAGATGACAAGGAAAGGACAGTGGAATCGATGATACACTCGGGTGGAATAATAGGGGATGTCTCTTGGCCCTGTACTGATTCAGTATCAGATTGTCTAGATAAGGCGTCTGCCTTCACGTTTTTGGGACCAGGTCTGTAAGTTATTAGAAAGTTAAAGTGAGCCTGTCTAGAATATAGTCGTTTAGCATCCCCTATATAAGCCAAATTCTTGTGGTCAGTAATTCTTGGAACCCTCTAAAAGATGTTGCCACTCTTTAAGCGCTGGTATAATGGCCAACAATTCTCTGTTGCCAATATCATAATTACGCTCAGCAGGAGACAACTTTCTAGAGAAGTAGCCACATGGTTGCAAAGGGGTATCCTGACTCTCCCTCTGAGAGAGAACTTCCCCTACCCTTGTTTCGGAGGCATCCAACCTCCAGAAGTGTTTACTGGTGTCGAGATGTATCAATATGTCACCAGAGGCAAACCTTTGTTTGAGAAGTTCAAAAGCTTCTCTATTTTCCTTAGACCATATCGTACTACTAGCCCCCTTGCATGTTTTATTGGTGATGGGGGCTATCACAGAAGAGAACCCTTTGATAAATCTCCTATAATAAATGGTAAACCCAATAAACCTTTGAATTGGTTTTAGTCAATTGGGAAATGGCCAATGTAGAACAGTCTCTAGTTTATGAGGGTCCATCTGAAACCCAGAGGCAGAAATGTTATACCCCAAAAACTGTACTTCAGTCTGATAAAAGATGCATTTTTCCAGTTTACAATAAAGTTGATTTTTAAGTAAAGTTTGCAATACTTGTTTGACATGTTTGCGGTGAGTCTGAAGGTCATGGAAATAAATAAGGATATCATCCAGATAGACCAGGACAAATGAATAAATATAGTCCCAGAGTACATCATTAATAAAGTCCTGGAACATGGCCGGAGCATTGCACAGCCCGAAGGGCATCACAAGGTACTTATAGTGCCCACTTCCAGTGTTAAATGCCGTTTTCCACTCATGATTTTCCTTAATCCTTACCAAATTGTACGCACTCCTGAGGTAAAGTTTAGTAAAGACTTTAGTACCCTGGAGTCTGTCAAACAATTTGGAAATGAGGGGAATGGGATAGGCATTTTTAATGGTGATTTTGTTTAATACCCTGTAGTCAATGCATGGACGTAACTCACCATCTTTTTTAGATACAAAAAAGAACCCTGCACTAACAGGCGAGAATGATTTCACATACATGGCCCATGGGAGTCTTTGATATATTCTTCCATTATTCTCCTGTGGAGATAAAGCATATAGGTGGCATAGCGCCGGGGTAGCAGATTTATGGAACAGTCATATGATCTGTGAGGAGGTAGAATATTGGTCTGAGTCTTACTGAATACCTCCTTGACCTCCCAGTATTGTATGGGAACTTTGCAGGTCTGAGGCATAGTAGTGGGTAATGTAATGATGCCCACTCTTTTAGTAATGTGAAACATGCATCTCTCAGTACAGTCCTTGCCCAGTCAATATGAGGATTGTGATTAATAAGTCAAGGAAAGCCTAATATGATGGGGCAAGAAGGAGAAGCAATAACTTGGAATGTTATGTCTTCTTTGTGTAAGGCACCAATGGAAAATGTTAATGGAAAATGTTAATGGGCAAGGTTTCGTGGGTAATTAAGAGTTGAGAGATAGGTCTCCCATCAATAGCTTCAACGGCCAGAGGTGATAAACTTTCCTTGATAGGTATAGCATTAATTTTTACAAAATGTACATCAATGAAGTTTCCTGCCACACCTGAGTCCATCAGGGCTTTGCATGAAAAGTTCTTCTGGTTACATTTGACTGTAATATCAAGGAGGAATCTATTTTTGTTATTCCGAGAGGACGTATCCATCACACCTAAGACCTGTCCCCTTAAGGTTCTTAGGTGCAGAAGTTTTCCGGACGTATGGGACAAGCACTTCTCATATGGACTTTTCTACCGCAGTATAGGCATACACCCTCTTTTCTCCAATATTGTCTTTCTGCCTCTGACAGTCTAGGGACCCCCAACTGCGTAGGGAGGTCTGGAAAAACAAGGTGCTAACAAGCCATACGTCTGGTTCTATTTCTGGAAGTTTCTCCGGTTCTTAATCTGTTGACATGACAAATGTGATAAACTCATTTAATTTTTTGGGTAGACCATTTGCAGCAATTCGTCCAGAATTGATTCAGATAATCCTTTTTTTAAATGCAGAGATTAATCCGCTGTTAGTCTAGTCTACCTCAGAAGCCAAGGTGCGAAATTCTGAGATAGACCGGTTCCCTTGTTTGATATGCATTAGGGCAGTGGAGACGTCATCCTCCCTGCCTAATGGTTCAAATGTTAATTTGAAGTCCGCAAGGAATTCCTGGTAATTATGAGCAATACTCCTATTACTCTCCCATAATGGATTGGCCCAAGCTAAGGCTTTTCCTTTAGGTAACCAATTAGGTAACCAATCTTAGCTCTGTCTGAGGGAAAAGATCCCGGTGAGGCCTCAAAATTATATTCAATTTGATTCAGGAATCCCTGGCATTCTTGAATATTACCATCAAAATGTGGGCAAGGAGATAGGAAGATAGTAGGTGCCTTATGTACTATAGGTGGAGGTACACTAGGCGGAGGAGACAGAGTCGGAGAAACCGCAGGCTGTAGATGCGCTGTTCGAGTAAGAAGCGTACTGAAAGCCTGGGAAAATTGTTCCATATGGTGATCATTCTCCTCTGGATTTCTCTCGCAAGCTGCTATGTGCTGACATAATTCTACAGAATCTAATGCCATATCGTAATGTCAGGATTACTAGTTGATCCAGCACGTAGAAGTGTATCACACCTAGGACTAAAAGTTAACATCTTACCAGGCCTTAGAATGGCTGGACTTAATTTACCAAAGAATAATCAGAATACTTGCCAAGGTCGGGACAACAGAATGGGACAAAAGGATAAGTGGAACTGTTCAGCCAGAAGTTAGGAATACCAGAATACAGGGAAGTCAAAACAAAGCCAAAGTCAATAACCAGAAATAAATGCTCAGGAACACACTTTCGGACAACCACTAAGGGAAACCACGCAAGGGCAATGAGGAGAAGTAAAAATGCGTTTAAATAAGCCCTTTACAAATCTGTTTGCCCAAAATCGGCCTATGACCCCAGAACGTGGGCGGACGTGGGGCTATAATTTGGTGTGGATCCAAAGCGGCCGGCGTCCATCAACATGTTGCAGGATTCAGGTACACAGATGGCTGCTGAGCGTAGATACCGCAAGGTGAGGATGAATATGTTACACTAGTATACGGATATCACTTTTTTAATATTTCCTCAACCTCATTATCATAATGCCACAAACAGGTATTACCTTCGATGTGGTATATTAGATGAGTCACGATAGATGATACGCCTTGGGCCACACTGTCTATATTTACATATGCATTTCTGCACAGTCTACAGTTTTGCCTATAAACATATTTATGTGTCATGTCTAATCATATTTTGAGATTTCCTTAAATATGATTGCATAGTTTAACACTACAGTTCCTGTCTGCGGGTATTTGGGCCTGTGGCTTTCCTGGACCCCATGGGCCCTGTACATGAGGGTACAGTGGTACTCACGATGTCTTGCTAACATCCATTTCCTTATGTCTTATCAAATCATAAATTTTACAAGTTATCAATTTGGAACATCATTTGCTTTATATTTTTAGGCACGATGGCTTCCTTGCAATATAAACCTTTTTAGTGAGTAGGTTTTACTGCCTTATAGGGATCTATGTGACCAATAGATGTTAAGTTTCTGGCATCTCTGCCTTGGAGTAGTGGTCCCGCGAGGTCAACACGCATCCTCCATGCAGAGGTATTACTCCCCCCGGGACAAAACATAGTTAGCCGCCTCGCACAGTGGCATAGAGAGGGCCTCACTTGTCAAACCCAATCTATCTCATGATTTAAATGTCACCGAGAGGCCAACACCCCGCCACAACATTCGGCGGTCAGAAATCCCCTCGCGCCAAAGCATAGATAGAGCCTCTCAAGCCACTTGGCAACTAGCAGGGCCTAACCTGTCACCTACCTAGTGAATTGCTTCGCCACTTGGCACTAGCTAGCCAGCCAGTAAAACGATCATGATCCAAGCTAATTATTAATATATTGCAGTATGTCTCAGATCCCTGTAAGAAGGTGATAACATGTCAATCCCCAGTACTCCAGTCTGTTCCACTACACCTACACGAAAAGGTGACACCTATCAGGTTCCATCAGGTCATGGACTATTCCTCGTATTACGACTGAGCTACATAGACGCATCGTTCCTTTCCCAGCAACGACCGGGAAAGTGGAACTGTTCAGGCTCATGCATACCAATACGGACAATGCTGATGCTGAAGTAGGCTGGAGTTGCTCGAGCAACACCAACCTCCATGCAACGTTCTTAGCACTCGTGTCCTCTAAGGTGTAAATAAATAAGAGACTGGAAAGACTAGAAATACGTTGTCGAACCATGCCGTCAACTCCTCCGTACGCATACGATCATAACACGTTTCAATATTGAACACGAGCGCCTGTACGTTCAGATATTCAACAGGATATTGACTTTCTGTCTGAAAGTTTTTACATGAATAGGTGAATTAGGATATAGATAAGCTGTGATGCTACACCTAGCAGTCATATTGTGACAGCATTATTATCCTAAAAAATTTCATCTTTAAGTTGAGCCGGCCCTACCTCGTACTCATAGAATTCGCCATGGTGGGCCTGCCACAGCTGATTTAATTGGTTTCTACTAACTTTATGTTTGTTCTTTCAGGGCAAATTTCACTACTATCATATTCAGCATTTCATTAATACGTAGCTTCACAGCGATGTCTTCTTCAGCTTCCAGGATAAGGCCCCTTACTGGAACATATCGACTTCTATTATATGTCTTGGCCTACGTAGCTAAGTGTCACTATTGACTGGATCAATCATGTCAAGCCCAAACATGTGATTAAACATGTGATTCACAAATATAAACTAACTTGTATATTCATTCACTGTACTTACATTAACTTCAACCCTCATTGGACTCATCAGCTAACAGAGCTTTACTTTGGTTTAGTTATACTAATTACGGGTTGTTGGTTGGCTTCTCATACACTTGTTAACTTGAATTGTCCACCATTATGGTCCTTGTAGATACTTTTCATTGTATATTCTTGTTGATACTGATACTAGTTACCCATGTAAATTTTTTGGTTTTCTTCAGTATTGATACTTTTCCAGTTCTCAACCCTTTCTACTCTATTATTTTCCCTTTATAAGTTGGTTTGTCAACTTGGCCCTCACTATATAAATTACTTATCTACGTTCATCACTACATTCATCTGTCTCCGAAATATCCCATTATTTTTAGGCAACAGGGGCTTATACATGTGACAGGTTCACAATTCACTTTCCAGAGTTTCTGCATTAGAATTTTGCTATATGCCTTAATGCTATTACCGTATATACTCGAGTATAAGCCGAGTTTTTCAGCACATTTTTTGTGCTGAAAAACCCCAACTCGGCTTATACTCGAGTCAATGTCTGTATTATGGCAATTTGCATTGCCATAGTACAGACTGGGGCTGTGGGGGCTGCAGAGCGGTTACTTACCTCTCCTGCAGCTCCTGTCAGCTCCCTCCTCCTCCGCGGCGGTCCGTTCAGCACCTCGGTCAGCTCCCAGTGTTAGTCTCGCGAGAGCCGCGGGGTCATAGTGCGGCCGCGAGACTTACAGTGTGAGCTGACAGAGGGAGCTGCACGGACCGGCGCGGAGAAGGGAGCTGACAGGAGCTGCAGGAGAGGTAAGTAAACTCTCTGACAGCCCCCACAGCCCCCCCTCCTACACAGTGCCCATCCACTGGACCACCAGGGAGTGAGAGCCCCCCTCCCTGCCATGTATCAAGCAGGGAGGGGGGACGAACAAAAATTAAATAAAATAAAAAATAATAATACAAAATAATAATAATAAAAAATAATCATAATAAAAAATTATTAAAATAATTAAAAAAAAATAATAATAAAATTCCCCACCCCCCACCAAAATCTATTGCGATATCAATCACTGACTGGATTAAAGAAAAATGTACAATGAGTAAATCATTATAAAGATCCTAGGTCCTACGACACTGGCATATACAACTTTGGCAGTGTAGATTTTTTATTTTATTTTTTTGTATACATTTTTCTGTATAGTCTGTATACATATATTTTTTTGTATACATTTTTTGTGCATTTTTCTTTAATCCAGTGATTGATATCGCAATAGATTTTTAGTATTACCTCATATGGCTATATTTCAAGCACTATCAGTGATTGTCCAAAATTTATTTAGCCTAACTGGCATTTCCACCCCCCTTTCCTTGCTACTATAGACTCTGCAGTCTTTATTTGAAGTATCTATTTCCTTGTATTTACATGATATACAGAGTATATGGATTAGTCCTTTTTTCCTCTGTCTGGCTTGAATGTGGTTTCAGTCCACTACCTATAGATTATCATTGAATACCTAGTTTCCATACTCTCCTGTCTAGAGCCTATGGCCATACCAGTCTGAAAATGCCTGATCTCGTCAGATCTCAGAAGCCATCCAGACTCAGGCCTGGTTAGTATTTGTATGGGAGACCAACTAGTAACCTCAGGTGCCATAAGCTTTTGTCCTAATCTTCATTCATTTTTTTAAGAATCTCTAATTAAAGTCTTCACATAGCATACTCATTTGAATACTCTGCATATTTTGTGCCCATGTTATGCTTGATTTAATTGTATGTGTTATGTATTATACATTTGTTCTTTGTATTGTTCCTATTGGGTGCATGTTACACTACTTCAGATCCACATACATATGGTCACTTTAATTGGTGTATGTCAGATACTGGACCAATATCAATATAGTCTCTTTTTTCATAGAAATGGACCTTCGAGTCCTCACTATTAGTGGTGATCACTTTATTGCGTGTATACCATGCTATTTGGTAGGTATTATATTCCTGTATACTCCACAGGGCTTTATGCCCTTTCACTTTATTGCACAGATAATTCTCTGCCTAATCCGAGCTGTTCCACGTTCACTACATACTTGCTCGGGTTTAGTTTACCCGTTTCCTAGCAACTACGTCATAGTAATGGCCACGCCCATACGTCACGTGCCACGCGTCACATGACGCTCCACTTGCACTTCCGGGTTCGGACTAATGGAAACCGGTGTACACTGTTTGTTTGGTGAGTAACTCCTCCTATGTTGCCTATATATTTGTGTTTTATATGTTTGTATACTGATCTTGAGGAAGACCCGAAGAGGTCGAAACGTCGATCAGATGTATGTTACCTGTTATTAAATAATATCGAGTTTTTTCTACAAAGACCTGAGAGTGCATCTCTTTCCTTCTTGAGATATATATATATATATATATATATATATATATATATATATATACCAAAATTATTTTGGCATCCTGTCTATTGGACTAATACGGCTAATCCAATCTACACTACATGTTGCCGATATCCATTTTTCTTATGACGCACAGTAGATGGCAGAAACGTTTCTTTATGTATGCAGAAAAATATGTGTGGTGAATCTCAAGGTCTTGTAAGACACTCAACAGATCCTATTTTGCACACGTGTATTCATGAAAATTCGAAGAAAACACAGCTCCTGCCAGTCACATCTTCTGAGGGAGCAGCCTTGTGCTTGAGGATCTGAATGGCATTCCAAATTGAAGCATTTACTGCATCCAGCAAGTATTTGGATACATCATACAGATCACTTCCATGCAGAAATTCTTGTACACTCAGTGTCCCAGAACTTTTATTTTGGCTCATGTTTGGTTTTCCTAATGCACATCTTTATTTATTTATTTATTTGATTTAAAATGATCCCCTTGGTTTTAGACCCCAATGCAATTATTTATGCATGTAAAAGAGGTGAATTCCCACCAAAATTGCAACAGTTAGGTCATATTTGCAAATCCTTTATGTTCCCAAATTGTCTACTTAGGTCTAAATGTTATCAATTCAGCTTACATGATTTACTATTTAGTGAATTAAACGTTCAGTTTCTAGGTCTCTTTATGTTTTTTCTATAATTTTCCTATTTAAAAGACCTTTTGAATTTGAACATTATGCACAAAAAGCAGATGATATGTTTTTTATCTTATCGCAAATCAGTGATGACAGCTAATATGTAGAGCCTGGTTTATTTATTCACACTTTCCTGCAAAATATGAAATAATATATTCAGCCCTGTAAAAACATTCAAACATGTATGAATTCCAATATTTAGAACTGCAGTAATTAAATTAAAATGTCAATTTACTGAGTTAGAAACCCATCCTTTCCCAATCTCTACTTATATAAATTTCACCCATGGCCAGTTTCATGATAATATAATCTTCTCCAGAGCATTTGAAATTAGAGTAATACACTGCCATGCCATTTAATTTCTTTCTTCAAAATGGAAAAATCCAGCCTCAACTGGTCAGTTAGATAACATAATTTTATGTGTTGGTTATTTGCTCAAGGTAGCTAGGGGCTAATTTAATTCCCGAGTTGCTTATTTACTGATTCTGCAAGGGATTTCCTGCAGTTAAAATTGAATCATGCAATGAATTTTCAAAGCAATTTCTCTTTTGTGTGAAGTTGACAAATATATCTCCAACTTTCCTTGACAAACTAGAGAGGTAAAGAAATGGGTGCAAAGTTTAAATTTCTGAAAATAACGTTTCAATGTTTTATAATGTGATAAGATACTATGAAAGTCAAATTATCTCTGAAGGTTTCATATTAGAAATATGCAAGTTCTTTAATGCTTGTATTATATTTTAAATTCAAGATAAACTGGATTACATTGTTACTCTTGAATAATCAAATATAAGTGTTATATCATGCATTAATTGTTCATGAGTACATGGCTTGCAATGTGCCATGTTTGATATGTAATTGTTTGAGAGAGCCATTTTTTTTTTAGACCCATCATATACTGGCAGTGTTTCTTGTTCCCTGATAAATATAGATGCATAAGTGCTATAGACCAAGAAATCCACTACACCAGTAATGGCTAACCTTGAAACCATAAATTGTTTCTGGACTACATTTCCCATGATGCTCAGCTAGCTTTTAGAGTCTACACATTAATATTATAAACCTAATAAAAGGTTATAACCCTTTGCACATCTCTGTTGCTGCTGTTGATCCAAAAGAAGGCTAAAAGCAAGTAATTGCTAAAAGCCACAAATTGGGGAAAAAAATATTTTATTGTCTTCAAAATGTCAAGATTTCTCACTGGATCAACATGATGTTATTCCATGTATTAACTATTGCAGCCATAAATATTCTGTTTTAAAAGAAAGCATCCAGGCCTTTTTTTCTACAGTATGTGACAAAACAAAAATGCCTTTCCCTTGTTTTCCTCATGTTCAGAGAGAGGTCCTGCATTGTTGAAACTCAGAACCTTACAGCATTTCATTCACCATTGGGAAAATAATTGGTTCATTGAATATCCTCATGATGACATATATATAACCGTTTGCTCTTAACATCCTCACTACCAATAATGAGCGGGCATAAGCATACCAGCTGTGTATTCCTACCCAATATGTATATACACATAACCCAAATGTTTTTTTTTTAACATTTTATACATTTGCTCCTCTTTCATCATTTTACTGCCTGTTTCTATTTAAGCAGTGTGCAAGTGTGTGTGTGTGTGTGTATATATATATATATGTATATATATATATATATATATATATATATATATATATATATATATATATATATCATGGTTAGAAATATAGTGGCTTATTACATAAATACTGAGCAGTGGCAAGTTGAGGACACTTTTACACAGAGAGATGACAACTGATTTGCCTCACTGATTTGGTGTAGTGCATAGATTGCAAGCTCTTAGGTTCTTGTTTTGTGCACTTTAATTTGTTAAATATATGCCAGCTATAGGAGGAATGGACCCAACACAGATGGGTGTTGTACCAGTAAAGGACAGCGTTGAGAGACATGTCCAGCAAGGAGACATGGCCGCCTGGCATGCATGCACACCAACTCAGCATGCCACACTCAGGGCAGTCCATGCTCTGAGTGCTGTTGAAGTGCTCTGAGCATGAGTTTAATGCACTTTTTTTACTTAGTTTACTTAGCCCAGTGCTAGTGCATCTAATGATCATCTCAGACTACATCGGTTGGGGACATTGATTGATTTCCTGGTGTTGAGTGATGTTCCTGCAGGACTCACAGTCAAGAGGTATGTATCCCAAATTGAAACATTTTAAGCATTGCAGAACATTTTAACACTATATAATGATAACATGACAAAGAAGTCAAATGTATTATAAGACTTTTTAGAAGAAAAAAACACATGCACATTCATAACCCAATGTCAATTGGTACAGAAATACCAATATTTTCCTTTAATAAAAAATTACATTAGTATTAATTATGCAAATAAATAAAGATATGCTATGTAGAAACTATTTTGGATATTTTTCTTCTAGACCTTTGCTGACTAATGATCCCATCTGCGTGACACTCGTCAACAGAGTCTATTTTTATCATGTTTCCTAAATGTGTTGTAGTTTGGAATTATGCCTTTTGTAAAATGTATATGAAGATCCTATGCATCTGTAATTTGCACAAACTATCTAATTAAGCAATTTAGATTGAATATGCAAATGCAAACCAAAAAAAAAGTATAATTACAAAGGGACTTCAAGAGGATAATTACAAATGGGAAATGGTGAATGAAATGCAATTCCTATTTTCTTTAATTACTATATCCCACCTTCACTTTGCAAGAGATAAAGACTTTATTTAAACATTGCAGGCTGAGTCAGTGAGTTTGTGAAATGCATACAAACAAGAAACTGATTTCAAAGATTAGTACATTATTGACAAAGTAATCAGATTTTATTCACTCTGGACGTAAAGAACACTTTTTGCTACCTGGTTTTATTCTAGTAATAAGTATCTTTAATTTCTCATACCGTATAACATTACATAGACAATATTTATCATTAACAATCATGCTGAAAGGATGGAATACTAATGTACCTGCACAACTATCTGTGTCTGGAAAGGATCATTAATATTATATTTCAATAAGGTAAAATCAAAATGTACGGATTTAATTTCTAAACAATAAATTGTGACAAATTGAAAATCAGATTTTCAAAATCCGGTCCAAAATAGCTGAGCTGGAAATCCCAGCATTAAATGGACTCTCTGTGCATTGTAATCGCTTCATTTAATTATTATTGGTTATAGTGTCTCCTAGCAACAATCTTCCATTCAGTGTTCAACTGTTGTAGAATGGGTTAGCACTAAATGAGAATCTCCAGCAGCCTGTCCCCTCTTAGTCTATCACAACTTCCCATTGCTGTTATGAACCGAGAATGTAATCTTTGCATTAGCCATGTTTCTAATTGGGGTATGCTATTGGCACCCAGAAACCCTCATTCAGTGTTAAACAGTTTGAAAATGGTTCAACATTTAATGGAGAGATGGTGCCAGGTGTATTCAGCCACTATAAACAGTTCACAGTGATAACATGTTTATAGTGCTTAGAGTGACCCTTTATTCATTGACTTAGTTTGGTTTTCACTTTACTACAATTTATAGTCCATGTATGGATTGCAAACTCCACCTTTCTTTCCAATAAATCATATCCTGGTTCCACCTGGTGAAATGAACAGATTGATGATTACCCTGGCTGAGCTTCATATGTATTCTATTACATGTTTCCGTTCCAGAGCAGAGATAGGTCAAAGGGTATTGTGCCTCAGGAAGAAAGTCCAAAAAACAATCATAGGGTCTCCAGTATGGCAACCTATCTACTTCTTATTTACTGTATTAAAAGTGCTATCCATTTTTTTTATGGAAGCAAAATGGGATTTTCTAAGGAGGAAAATGACAGAATGGAGTTTGAAAAAGGTATGCAGTTTTCAGAGAAAAAGATTAGATCAGAATGTGACAATTCTTGATGCCAGAATTATGAAAGGACTATAATTACCTAACCAGAGAAGATCAGTGAAAGCACAGTTAATGGGATTAAATTAAACTATAGAATCTCCACTACTGAACTAATGGAAATATATATGACTCTAGGTTTTAGTTTTCTTCAATCTACAACATGTTGTTAGACTGGGCTGTATTCCACCTAGAAATATATTTGTGGCATGTGGCAAGATCCTGGTGAAGAAAACAAAAATTGATACCACACTCAACATGAAGAAAAGATTTATTAGCAGAACATTGACATATACTTGAATACAACTCCAATTTCTACATCACGAGAGTGAAGATATATAATCTTAAAGTGACAAGTGACAAAAAAATTACCAAGTGCTTATGTGCTTAAAGTGCTTATATTAATAAAATACACCATCAACATTCCTATATGTACAAATCTGTATACAGCAAGATCAAAAACAAGATAGTAAGTGATTATTCCTACGGAAATCTCATCCCGTATACAATAATTTCTGCAGGGAAATAATCTTATTTGTAGTTCACTAGTTGCTTTGTATATAGTTCATTAAATCAAGAAAAGATAATTCAATAAAGAATTAATTTCATATTTGATGTAACATACGTTGGTTGTACTGTATACTATAGTAAAAAATGTTTGCAGCACAGGAAATCCACCTAGCAAAATGATGAGAACAAACAGGGAATATCTCCCCATATAGCAAAAAAATGTGTATACATCCAAATTATTTTATGTGCAGAGGAGGTATATAAAAATATATATATATGTATGCATGTATATACATATATATATATATATACCGTATTTATCGGCGTATAACACGCACCGGCGTATAACACGCACCTCATTTTTAGAAAGAAATTCCAGGAAATTTCCCCCCCTCCCATAGTATCCCCCCCCCCCATCCCATAGTGTTCCCCCCCTCCCATAGTATTCTCCCCCTCCCCTCCCATAGTATTCTCCCCCCCTCCCCTCCCATAGTATTCTCCCCCCTCCCCTCCCATAGTATTCTCCCCCCTCCCCTCCCATAGTATTCTCCCCTCCCCTCCCCTCCCATAGTATTCTCCCCTCCCCTCCCATAGTATTTTCCCCTCCCCTCCCATAGTATTTTCCCCTCCCCTCCCATAGTATTCTCCCCTCCCCTCCCATAGTATTCTCCCCTCCCCTCCCATAGTATTCTCCCCCCCTCCCCTCCCATAGTATTCTCCCCCCTCCTCTCCCATAGTATTCTCCCCCCCTCCCCTCCCATAGTATTCTCCCCCTCCCCTCCCATAGTATTCTCCCCCCCTCCCCTCCCATAGTGTACTTCCCCCCACCCCTCCCCTCCCATAGTGTACTTCCCCCCCCCTCCCCTCCCATAGTGTACTTCCCCCCCTCCCCTCCCATAGTGTACTTCCCCCCCCTCCCCTCCCATAGTGTACTTCCCCCCCCCCTCCCCTGCCATAGTGTACTTCCCCCCCCCTCCCTCCCCTCCCATAGTGTACTTCCCCCCCCCCCCTCCCCTCGCCTCCCATAGTGTACTTCCCCTCCCATAATTACTTACCTGTCCTGAAGCGTGGGCCGGCTTCACAGCTTGCACCGCGGTACAGGAACTTTAATTTCATGTTCCGGTTTCCGGCGGGACTGAAAGGAAGTGTGCACACTATTGTGCACACTTCCTTTCAGTCCCGCCGGAAACCGGAACATGAAATTAAAGTTCCTGTACCGCGGTGCAAGCTGTGAAGCCGGCCCACGCTTCAGGACAGGTAAGTAATTATGGGATATCGGCGTATAACACGCACCCACGATTTTTCCCCTATTTTCAGGGGGAAAAAGTGCGTGTTATACGCCGATAAATATGGTATATGTGTGTGTTAAAAAAAGAGGGAAAAAATGAAAAACTTAAAAAAAAGTGGGGGGAAAAAAAAGAGAAAACCAGTCCGAATGTATGTATACATATATCCTGACAGGAATGTAGATTAGATCTCACCCCTGATGTACTGCATCTTTGACTCCAGAATCTAGGAGTATAGAGATGGGTGTAAAGTCCAATTCCTATGGCTGCATACAGTTCTAGTTGTGTTTGGCTGAGTGTGATAGGTAAGATCCTGGGCTGCACGATCGGGAATCACCTCCCTTCAATGGCCCATTAAGATTTTATATCTTCACTCTTGTGATATAGAAATTGGAGTTGTATTCAGGTATATGGCAATGTTCTGCTAAATGTTTGTTAGATGTTTTCTGCTTAGGTCTCAATAGGGAATCCCTCTCCACATTCAAAACTTTTTCTTTCTCAGAATTAAGGAGTGTGGCTGGATACCCACTTAATACCCACTTAATTTAATTGGGCTTGGGGTTAATTAAACACTTTTGTAATGTTGTATCCTTTATGCATGATTAAGGCTCTGCTGAGCCAAAACTTTGCACTTATTTTTTAATGAGGTGGTGAACTCACGAACAGGGCTGTACAGGGGATACAAAGCAGCCCTGGAAAAAAAAATCTATGCCAGCCCCGCAGCATTGCGTGGGGAAAAAAAAGGTGAGTAAAAACACTATTTTTAAACACACACAGACACACACATATACCATGACAGATGACCGACACACACACTCCATGACAGACACACCCCATGACAGACACACACTATGACACACATACCATGACAGACACACACCTTGACAGACACACACATACCATGACAGACACACACCTTGACAGACACACACACACACCATGACACAGACAGACCATGACACAGGCAGACACACACACCATGACACAAGCAGACACACACACCATGACACAGCCAGACACACACACACACCATGACACAGGCAGACAGACACACAGACACACACACACACACACCATGACACAGACACACACCACATACACAAACACATCATGACACAGACACACACACACATACACTTACACTGACAGGCTGACACATAATATAGCTACCTGTGGGCGACCGGCCAGGAAGTCGTGCAGGGCAGACAGCTGGGTCAGGTGTGCTAGTGGCCACAGGGGGCAGCTGGTTGTGCTGGCGGCCGCAGGGGGAGCTGGCTGTGCTGTCTCTGCTCCCCAACGCGCAGTTTAATGAGACCGGGGTCGGAATTAGACATCATATTCCGGCCCCAGTCTCTATAAGTAGCGCACGAGGGCGGGATAGCAGAGCAAGCACAGCCAGCTCCCCCTGCAGCCACCAGCACAGTGAGTAGCCCGGATGACCAGTCCGGCCCTGCCCATGAATAAAACTTACCTTCGTTATCCTGGAGTGCTGTCTGTGTTCTTCTAATTTTGCGGTTCGGAGAATGTGCCTGCATTCTGGCAGAGTTGGTACTTCCTATATCAGGGGTAGGCAACCTTCGGCTCTACAGATGTTTTGGACTACATCTCCCATAATGCTTTTACAGCCATATTGCTGGCAAAGCATCAAGGGAGATGTAGTCCACAACATCTGTAGAGCCGAAGGTTGCCTACCCCTGTCCTATATACTTGTTCCATGTCAGATAGAAGTCTGAGAAATTACTAAATTCCATAGGTTTGCTTTACTATGAAGTTTGTGTCATTCATTTGTGTCTGTCTTCTGGTAGCCCTACTGGACACATCCAATCTTTTAGTGCTTCAGAACCAGTTGAAATTGGTCCAGGAGCACTCGTTTTTTTTGAGGCTGTATTATCAGTCATCTACTAGAATTATTTTTTTAAAGGGCCACCATAGTCACCAAAACCACTTTAGCTTCATTAAGTGGTTTTGGTATATAGATCATGCCCCTGCCGTCTCACTGCTTAAAGGACCACTATAGGCACCCAGACCACTTAATGAAGCCTCTAGTGGCTGTCTCATTGAAATACTAGACTATATATTTTTCCATGTTGTAATTTAAATGATAAGCTTTCAGTTTACATGGTACACATACAGATGTCATCACATAGATAAATCACATAATGCAACAAATATACAAATAAATAATATAGAAATAAAGAAAGTAATGTGCAGTGCACAGCTATGAAAGAAATGTTAGTCTGAAACAATACAGTATTACAATTGTGTATGGGGTATACTTCAATTACAGCTACTTAACATATGCCAGAGTCCATTTCATATTTATGTAGCGTACCCTTCATTTTATAGGACACTTGTTCATACATTTCGTTATGAGCCAACCTCTCCAGAACCAGAGACCTAGTGAAATGTTGGGAAGATTTCCAAGACCCCTGTGACGAAATGCCTTTCGTCACTGAATTTATTGGTGACAAGCTGCCCTTTACCCACGGCCGTTGGAGGAGCCTGATTGCCAGCCTCTTACCTGTTGATTATGGTCCCTTGGAGATTTGGCCCTTCAGGTGCAACATTTGGGCATATTGTATTTTATTGTGCGACTGCTGGCCCTTTAAGCACAGTGAATGGTATTTTATTGTACTGCTGCTGGCCCTTTAAGAACTGTCTGGGGACATATTGAGACTTTGGGTAACAATACCCTTTAAGACTATGGCCCCTGAAAAGTATTAACTTTTATTGGGTGTGTATGGCCCTTTAAGAACCGTCTGGGGGCATCTTGTAACTTTGGTGAACAATGTCCCTTTAAGACTATGTCCCCAGACCTGTAAAATAACTTGTTCCTGGCTTTCTCCCACTTGGTTCAGTAAATAGGGCTTACTGAACCAAGTACCACACAGGCGGACCACCCAGAAGTGGAAGTGTGCAGGCAATTTACCTCCCAGGCTGTGAGGTTACTGCAGGTTAATTGCACGTGGCGGCGGCCATCTTTGTTCAGTCGAACGCGGTCAGCGGTGTATGCTAAAGATTCTGTGGAACTGAAATCGGCTACACATTTTTCCGAACACCGCTGACCCTTACCTTCTCCTACACTTCGTTTTTCAGCTTCAGAGACTAAGTCCCGTTCGAAATGGGACTTAAGTCGTTTTTCGGCATGAAATTGACCGACCGCACAGCCCAAATCTATGGAACTGTTTTGGGCAGGAAAATGTGCTTGCGGTCGGTCATAAAGGGACCTCCAGCTAACTTTTGATCCACTGGAGGGATTTGGCTGATTTTTGGAAGTGTTTATGTTTGAAGTGTGCTGAGTTCAAATATGTAATTTTTTATAAAGATTGGATGTACGGTTTTAAAGTTATAGCACATGTATAAAAACTGTAGTTTTCCTGGCTGTAATAATTATGTTAACTGGTTATCTGTGGGGAGGGAACCTGTGGGTTGCAACCGTTATGCTATTGGCTATTTTACCCCTCCCCTGTGGGCGGTCTTATATGTGTAAGATGGAAATAAAAGCAGACTGGGTGTGCTAGCACCTCAGATCATCTTGTACCTTCATGAAGTTTCGGCTCATGTTTGGGGGATTGGAGAACTACACTCTGGGGATTGCTATAATTACTATACTCCCCAGGGTATAATCGCTGAGCTCTGCTAAGAGCTTGTTCCTGTTCCTGTTCTCTGGAATTCGGAGAGAGGTCCACCTACTGGAAGCTGGACCCTGTTCTTGGGTCCAGAGTGGGTGGAGTAGGCGAGACCCGACCAAGCTGCGGCGGTTCGTGGGGTCTGCAGTGGTTATGGTGTCAGGCAGAGTGCTTGGATACCTTGGAAAGCACTAGGAGCATCCATCAGCGGAGGGTACCCGGTCGGGGTGCCAGCGGTTCCGTTACAACCCCACTATCAAACATTTATATGATATGAGAACATTTGTCAGATATGTCAGGAGCATTTCAAGGATGTATATTTGCTGTTTTTAAGGGAGTTTGTGCTCAGAATGGTCACATGACTGTACATTAGTTGAAAAGTGTTTTACAATTGGACAAAACCAAAATACATGACACAATGAGCCTGTATCCCTGTGACACCTCCAACACAGATATAAGGCGTTAGAGTAAATACATGCCAATCGTAGGGTTAAATACCATCTCACCATTTTTTTTTTATTGCATTCGATATGGTTTAAGTAGTGAGTAGTTCCTTTCATATGTGATATCTTCTTAGGTAAATAGCATCCTAGTTTTTATGAACTTACATCTCATGGGGATCATAACTATATTTATTACACCAGAGATACTTTTTACTTTTTAAATAATAAAAAACAGACTATATGAATTGTTCACTAAATTTGAATTTAATGTATTGAAGACAAAAATATACAAAATCGTTTAACTTAAAGTCTTAAATGAGTCCATCTATAAATACATTTTGTCACCTGAAATAAAATCTCTTCATTAATCAGAAGTAAAACCCACTTGGATTTTGTGAGGTATAAAAAGTACAAATCAATATAGAAATGTTTTTGCCTTCTCTTGCGTCAACAGCAAAAAAAAATGTGAGAAAGGCTGAACTTAATGACCTCATGTCTCGTTTCAGCAATGTAACTGTGTAACACTCATTTTTAATGTGGATAGGCATTACTGTTATAAGTGTTGTTCTTTGCACCTGCCAATCAACATAGAAATAACAGAGATGGGTATAAATGAAACAATGTTTATTTTTCTTCAGGTCATTATCGGCATTTACCCTGACTTTACCTTGTCTGAAATGGATTTTGATGCTATATGCTAAGTCTTTAATATACATTTAAAAGAAAATAGTGTATCGTGACCCCTAGTCACCTGGTGCCAATAACACTTATTTTTTTAGTAGTCCCCATCCTCTCCCCTTGGGTGAGGGATGGGGGGAGCACCAGATTACCCCTGTATTATAAATAGAGATCACACCTGCCGCACTGATTTTAATCTGGACACTAAATTTGTCTGGTTGATTGTTACAGATCTGGTCGCACTAACAAAATTTAGACTGACTTTGGTTCTACTAAATATGTATGTTGTACAGCAGACCCCAAGCAAGGAATCTGCTAAGGCATCAGCATAATTTGGAGCCTGTAAGCAAGTAGAATGAAGACCAGAGAGCACTATGATTGTGATTGCAGTAAGTATATTTTGCATTGCCAACAGTGTATTTGCAATTTAGCACTGATGTTTAAGTTACACAATAGACCAGGTTTTCAGAATATCAGGCTCTCATGTTTCCAATAACACTAGAGACTTTAGAGTTTTTTATGGACGTCTGGTCATTATTTACTTACTACAGCCAATAGTTGTTTTTATATTGGTGAAGCAAGAAGGGTGAATACAGGATACTCACAAGTGGAAATTCAATTAAAATATTTATATCATTTAAAATACCAACTTACCACTCACAAACTACCCAGTTATAAATTCTAAAGTAAAGGATATTAGAAAATTACACTTTTAGTACTACTCCCACCCCTCCTAACAAAACCATGTATTGATAGTATGCATGAAACCATGTATTGACAGTATGTATGAAACCATGTATTGACAGTATGCATGAAACAAGTATTTGTAGCCTGATCCTCTCCCGGACCTAAACTGTCCTTTCATTTACTCTATATTGCACTTTAGTTTTACCATATCTTGTTACCTTGCAAATCTTTTCTACTCATACCATCAAAAGCATTGTCATAATTAAAGGCCAAATGTGACATCAGAACTATTTTAATATAATAATCTTTTCATTAACTTTTGAAACAAAATAGATTTCCACAAAACCATGCTCCTTGGAGCAGACAATGTTTGAAAACTGGTAGAAAAACATGGATGATTCGGGCATTCAGGGAATACACAATAGGCAGATCTAATGGAATATAGTGTATCAAACAGCAATGTTTTAACCTCTAACCTCTGTCAATCTGTGACAAAGACCTTGGTTACAGGTTGAAACATCACTGTTTATTTGATACACTGTATTCCATTAAATCTGCATACTCTGAAATCCTCTAAGTGCCCCGATCAGCTTTGTTTTTCTACCAGTGTAAGGAAATTGTGCCGACCTCGGCTCGGTTTGCACCTTGGGGTTTGAATGTGGAGGAGTGCATTTCTGTCGCATTTGAAACAATAGTGTTTGAAAACTAACAGTCTCCTTGATCTTATCTGCTTTTCTCCCTGCACACAAACAGACTGTTCATTTTCAAACATTGTCCATCCCAAGGCAGAAAGATATTGTCATATACTAAAGGTCAATATGAGTTCTCATTATTTTACATATATTTTATTTTTAAAAATCCATTATTTTTCCCTTTTAAAACTAGGTCAAATTATGATTATATAAAAACATAGTTTTGCAGTCATAATTGTCCTTTAACCCCTTCAGGACGGAGTCAATAGTGCACGTTCTGATCAAAACAAAACGTAAACAAAAACTGGAATTTGCTGGAAAACTGGAATTTGCGCTATATGTCTGTTGCACCCACACTTATTATATATCATTTTGTTCAGGAGAAACAGGGCTTTAATCTATCATTAACTATTCATATATGGAACATAATTTATTATGAATAAAATAAAAAAAAAGGTGAGAAAATAAGATTTTTTTTTAAATTTGTATTTCCGTCTGCCATTTTAGCTGTGAATGTCATAATACTGTTAGGTTTTACTGCAAAAAAATGCACATATTTGTAATCAGCGACGTCTCACGAGTACAACAGTACCCCCATTAACAGGTTTTATGGTGTTTTGGAAAGTTACAGGGTCAAATATAGAACGTTCCATTTTCAAATTGAAATTTTCCAGATTAGTAATGTTACCTTTGAGACGGTGTGGTAGCCCAGGAAAGAGAATTACCCCCATAATGGCATACCATTTGAAAAATTAGACAAGCCAAGGTATTGAAAGTGGGGTATGTTTAGTCTTTTTTAGTAGCCACTTAGTCACAAACACTGGCCAAAATTAGCGTTCATATTTGTTTTTGTGTGAAAAAAGCAAAAAACTAATATTTGGCCAGTGTTTGTGACTAAGTGGCTACTAAGAAAGACTGGACATACCCCACTTGCAATACCTCGGGTTGTCTACTTTTGCAAATGGTATGCCATCATGGGGGTAATTCTCATTCCTGGGCTACCATACGCTCTCAAAGGCAACATAACCAATCTGGCAAATTTCAATGTGAAAAAAATGAAATGCAAGCCTTATATGCGACTCTCTAACTTTCCAAAACACCATAAAACCTGTACATGGGGGGTACTGTTATTCTCGGGAGACTTCACTAAACACAAATATTAGTGTTTTAAAACCGTAAAACATATTACAACAATAATATAGACCATAAAAGTGCCGTTCGCTTGTAAAAAATGTGAAAAACGTCACTTTTACTTAAAATATCATTGTTGTAATACAATTTACCAGTTTGAAACACTAATATTTGAGTTCAGTGAAGTCTCCCGAGTAAAACAGTACCCCCTATGTACAGGTTTTATGGTGTCTTGGAGAGTTACAGGGTCAAATATAGTGCTTGCGAATTAAATTCTCTGCACTTTCTCCCTGTGTTGTCAGGCATGTCAATCAAATTTTAATTAATCAAATCACATAATTACATTAAAAGATTATTTAAATATACACGTAGAATTTTAATATATATGCATTTATAGGTATTTAAATTCTACGTGTATACTAATGTAATCTTTTATGTAATTATATGTATTTATCTATATATATATATTTGCGGTTATTTGTATTTTATACATAGATAGATATATATAGAATGTCATTCTAAGTGTATTTTGTTACCGATATATATATATTAATAACAAAATACAGTTAGAATGAAATTACATATGCATATATAATTTATATTAAATTTTGTTTCAATATTTTATTTATTTATTTTATTATTTTATTTATTTATTATTTTAATTATACGTATTTATATATAATATATATATGTACATCTATTATATATATAATATATATACATATTATATATATGTAACGTCATTCTAAGTGTATTTTAATATTAATTTATATACTTATATTAATATTAAAATACACTTTGCATGACGTTACATATATATAATATGTATATATATTATATATATAATATATATACATATTACATATATATTAAAATATATTTAATTTATTTTTAAACATGTTTATTTTTTTTTTTTTACACCTCCTACCAGCAGGGGGACTGTCTGATATTTCAAACAGTCCCCCTGCTGGCAGATCCATAGCCAGCTATAGGGGGCCATGTGATTGCTCTTTGAGAGCGATCACATGGCCCCCGGGGGCCTCATTTGCCGGAGGGGGGCTGCCTGGGCTCTCAGGCAGCCCCCCAGAAGAGGATCGCGGCGGAGGTGAGTAGTTGCTGGCTCCTGGGGGCTTAAACCGTTACGGCGTTCCATGCCGCCGCAGCGGCTTTAAAGCCCATTTAAAGCGCGACGGCATGGAACGCCGTAACGGCGTTAAGGGGTTAAATAACTCCACTGCAGGGGAAATGCTGAGTGCATATCAGCTCATACAGCATTTCTTCATAGATGCATGTGTGCGTTAAGATTTGGTCACCTATTTTGGTATTTGTGAGACGGCGTGAGATGGGCTCTTGTTTCTATTAAACTGTTCCAAATTGGTTTGACACAAAATTACTTGAAAAGCTTTGCCAAAAATATTAAATTAAGGCCTATGTTAGTAAAATATATTATAATAAAAATATACATAATAATCTGTAGATAGATAGGATAAGCCATGTACACTGTATATTACATATATATATATATATATATATATATATATATATGACATACATCATCCTTTCATTTGAAAACACTTTTGGAGATGGAAATACATTATTTACACATTGAAATGATATCCAAATAAAATCTTCCATTTTGTACCAGTAAATTGACTGTCACAAGTTTCGTATGATCATATAATTCCCAGATTTTACTAGTAACATGACGTAAAGTCATGATTTTATCCAGGGCTCTAGCCCGTTTCCATAATCTAGCCTTTTTAGCCCGGCCAGGGGCTCTTGTGCGCGTGGGATGCGCGCTATCTGCGACCGCCAGAGGCGTGTCAGTCATGGCAGGCAAAGCCTGCATCGAGGAGTGGGAGCCGATATGTCGAGACTTTGCCTTCGCCTTACGGGCACCCGGCACAGTTTGGGCAGGGGAAGGGGACCCCACACCCGGGGGGTTAGGGGCAGCCATGGAAGGCAAAAACACAGAGTGAAGTGACTGGGTAAAGGAGGATGAGACAGCCCCCATAGCGGAGGCAATAGCCTTTTGAAGGGAGGAAGCCATAGTAGCTTCTAATAAGGCCTGGAGTTCCTGAGAGGCCATAGCACCCTCAGGGTTATCTATTGTGAAATCCCCAGAGGGGTCAGTAGGCCCATCCTTACTATCCTGCATAATGAGGCACAATAGAAAAACGGGCACTAATACAAGCCGAAAAGGAAACACTAGAAATGGGTTGATTAACCCAGCAGAACAGAAAACAAGCTAAACCTGATCGTTGGTGTAGCAGGGGAACCCGGAGAAGGACAGGGACCGACCGCACGGCAGAACAGGGTGATGCGAGTGACCGCCCAAAATGGCCCCCGCACGTGTCAGAGTGCGCTCGCGTACCGGCTCCCGGCGGGGGAAGGGGCGCGTGCACCTACCCGCGCGGGCAGCCCTCGAGAGGGGAAACGAGCACACTCAGCCGCGGTCACAGAGAAGGACCCACGCGGCAGAGATAGCGCTGAGAAGCGGCAAACAGGGATGGGAGGGAGGGGAAAAACAGCCCGCGGCGGCGGGCAAAGTCCCAGGGGAACCCCCAAATACACCAATGATGTGGGTACCAGAAAATATCAACAATGAATAAAAACAACAATAATAGTAATAAGCATAATCAGAAACATGAACCACAAGTAAACATCACAAAACAAAATGCAATGAGTAGGAGAGCTCAAGTAAAATACTTAGCTGTCTGAGGAAGCAGCAAAGAAAGAGGGGGATTGTGGGAGACACAGGACTTATATAGCTACTTCCTCTATTATGTGATTGGCTGCCTGTTGTGCCTGTACAGTTTTTTCTTTCGTTTTTGATAATATTTATATTCCTCTATCTTTGCTGCTGAGGAAATAAAGAAAGAGTTATGCATAATATGAGCCTCCGTGTCTTTAATAAAATCATATTTTACAAATTAAGTCAATAGTAAAGGTTACATTTAAATTGAAACAATGTACATACAATCACAAATAGAATTTAAGTGTATTAATATAGAAAATATTCCTCTATTATTTAGACTGAATGAAGTAGGTTACTCAGATTATTGACAGTGATTCATTGGAACCTTGAGTGAGTGATTTGCGTTTATATGGAATCCATAGCAGAGCCCCTAACTAGGTTTTCTCTGTCAATTTAATTTAAAAAATATGGTCTGGCGTGCTAACACTGACAAGTTCTCACCCACTGACTGAACAAAGACAAGCTCAAGTGATGGTTACAAATATTCATGTTGATGCTGATCAGCAGTTGTGAGCAATGTAAGTACTGAGTAAAATGGTCCTTATCTATAAAGATGCATATCTGCTTTATTTATCAACTCTCTGATGATGGATGATGGTAGTAGATGCAGGGAGCAGAGTTTATCTCATTGCCAAACGCCAGAGGATGAATGCACACATATGGCACTATGGAAAGGATGCCTAATAATACATGCATTTGTGTGGCAAATTCCGAGCTAATGCCAGATTATACCTGAGTGAAGCATCATGGAAAATGACGTTGCCTATTCCCAAGTGCTGTTGAGGTAAGTGTGTTTTATATTCACATTATCTGTGCTCCTCACTCCACTAAAAGCTCCCACAGCATTTACTGGGATGAAAGGTTGAGGAATGACTACAGCTTTCTTCTGTGTAATTATGTATGTCTTACTTGGTGTAAAACTAAAATAATTCCTTACAGGCAGATGTGTATCTCATGCTGCAGCCATTATGAAAACCTATCATTACATAGAATTCAATGGGTCAATTTAGATACTCCATAAAAATACATCTTCATATGTGTCCATTGTTGCAGGAAATTGACTTGAGTGCTTCATTCTGTTTATTTTAGTTCCACAGCAATGATGTGATATGGGATATGTAGCATTTTTTTTTCTACTTGATATTCTAACATTTTCTCTGCTCATTTTCTTTATGCTTATACATCATTTTATAATTACATAACTGACTTTTTGCCATTTATCATGCTGATGATGACACTTTGATGAGAAGATGACCAGTATATTATTTGCATAACTGATAAGAAAATATAGTGGTAAACAGAAATTTGGAATATATGTCATGCTAGACTTCTCAAATAACGTTTTGTGAAATACAGCAGATTAATCCCATATATTCCAATTTATAGAATGGAAACAGGTAAAACAAAATGGTTTCTGAACAATTTATATATGTAAAGAGTTTTGAGCAATCTATATCACCCATGTCATATATAGATTAAATACAGAGAAAGTTATGACATGGGTCACTGTATCCATGTGATGTTGCCTGGTTATGATATCAATCATCTGTTATAACATTGTCAACTACTGAAACATAAATGTTTTTTTTAAGTTATATTTATGTGGACACATATAAAACATAGCAAATCCACATTAAATTTCTTGCAATGCTTTATCTGCTAACAATTTTACAAAGATATCAAAGTAGCCATTCCGAATATCAAGGAAATATAATATTTTTAGGAATATAAGGCAATATGCAGGCTGAGTAAGAAGGTTCAACCACTTTATAACAAAATATGTTTTTCCTCATGCATGAAAAATGATTTAATAATTTATTTACAAACCATCCAGTGCAGTATAATGATTTCAAGTCTATTAGACACTTCACACATGGTGAAATGTGTACATCATTTATGCTCTCCATACTTTTGTGTAACCATGGATTTGTATATATTAGATTACATGGTTATCGCCTGCACTTCCACCATCCCTTTCAGGAACATCATTTCCTGTTGATTTAAAGTGTACAGTGCAGTATGTTTTTGGCAATTTTCGATTTTACCTCAACGTAGCAGGACAGTTACATGATTTTGCTATTTCATGACGAAAAGTCATGATTTTATAAAAGACAAGGAGGCGAGTATTGCTTAACCCTTTCTTTACTGTCCACCAATAGCAGCAAAGTATATTAACAGTAAGAAAAAACAGTAACCATAGAGATAGGGCACTCCCATATCCAGTCCCAGTATAATAGGTAGCACCTCCTCCTCCAATTCCTCTTTCTTTGGAGATGCTACCCGCCAACAGTAACCGGAAGTCAGGAAACAGTCCAGCACTAGAAGGGCCACGGCCCAGAGTCCTTGTTGATACAGGAACAGCGGATGCCCTCGAACATAGGCAAAACCGGGAACGAATGGTGAAACTTTAACCATAGGGAGTCCATCTCTTTGTCAACTCTTGAACTTCAGCTAACTTGTGGAAGTCCTGAGCATAGAGACGTCCTTCATGCGATGCGCTTAGAAGTGGATCAACCTGTGAAGACATAATGACAGGAGCCCAAAGGTTAAATCGGTACTAACACTATTTGCCCATGTCAAGATACGATACATTGGAAACCAAGCCACCCGTTAGTGTACCCCCATTCGTACCTGAGTCAAGAGTCCCCATGTATGTGAAGTGTAATGAGTCAGATGTACATATAAGTCATACATTCATGGAAGGCAATGTTATACTTACCGCTCGAAGCGAGAAATGACAGGGGGGGGGATTATATAAATAAGTAATAGGGAGGGGCAATACTCGCCTCTGTGTCTTTTATAAAATCATGACTTTTCGTCATGAAATAGCAAAATCATGTAATTTTATGTCAAGACACGGAGACTCATATTGCTAGTTTAAAGCTGAGCAATGACCGACGAGAAAACGTGTGGTTGAGGTCGGAAGTAGAATTCACTGAAGGTGGATTCTCTGGACCAGTCCGCCATCCTCATAAGGTCTTCCAGGCGTGCCCCCGAAGAGGCCATGGACGTGGCTGACGCCCCACGTGTGGAGTGGGCGCTAAAGATGGATGTATCCGCCCCCGCTTGCGACATAATCCACTTCACCCAACGAGCCAGAGTCGTGCTGGATACAGGGGTGAATGGTCGACGGGTCACGAGGAAAAGTTGAGGCGTTGGGTCCGACCTATGGGCCTTCGTTCGAAGTTCGTATTCCTTCAAACAGGTCACTGGGCACAACAGTGGGTTAGACGGAAAACTCGGATACGAGACTGAGCGTATGGCCGTCTTCGTCCTTCTGGAGATATTGAATGTCACCCCATCCAGGGTGAAGGATCTCGCATCATGGTCCAGGGCACGTACCTCCGAGACTCGTTTACATGAAATGAGGCAGAACAGGCATACCAATTTGTCAGAGAGTTGTTGCAAGGTGAGGTCCGAGTAGTATCGCCGTCACAGGAGCCAGGTCCCTAGCCAGGCACCAACCAGCCCAAGCTCTCCAAGCGGTCCCATATGAGCATCTAGTGCCGGGAGCCCATGCGTCAGCCAAGAGGCGTCGAGTTGTGTCCGAAACTCCTGGGACTTCCCAGGGTCCCCCGAAATTCTCCATGCCAGTAACCGTAATGATCCGTCCAGTAGGAGGGGGTGTTGTTGGCCCATCGGGTTCAGCAGAAGGTCCCGGTTGGGCTGCAGAAGAGCGGGAGCGTCTATTGCCAGTTCCAGGAGTTGAGGGAACCACGACTGGGTACCCCAGAATGGGGTTAGCAGGACCATATCCGCCATCTGGTGCCGTACCTGGAGTAGCACTCGGGGAGCATGGCAAATGGCGGGAAAGCGTAAAGGCATGAGTCGGGCCATTCCTGTAGGAACGCGTCCACTGCCTCCGCGGCCGGGTCCGGGCGCCAGCTGTAGAACCTGGGTAGTTGGGCGTTGAGTCTGGAAGCGAAGAGGTCTATAGAGAAAGGCCCCCAAAGGGACGAGATAGTGGAGAACACCTCTGTATCCAATTTCAAATCGCTGGTGTCTGCGAGATAGCGTGAGCTCCAATCCGCATGGGTATTGTGAAGGCCAGGAAGGTATTCCGCCTGGACTGTCAGGTTCCTGGCTAGACAATAGGTCCAGAAATCTTTCGCTAAGCGGGCCAACATCGCTGAGCGTGTGCCGCCCAGGTGGTTGACATACCGGACCGCTGAGATGTTGTCCATACGCAGTCTGATGCATGCACTGGCCGTGCCGTTCGCAAAGCTCTTGATCGCGAAGGAACCTGCCAATAGTTCTAGGGCATTGATGTGGAGTCGGGACTCTGCGTCTGTCCCTCGACCCCCAGTGGTCACCCCATTGCAGTGTGCGCCCCAGCCGTGGAGACTCGCATCTGAGTCCACCGTGAACTCTGGCTGAGAGCCGAAGATGGCCTTGCCATTCCAGGCGCATAGGTTGTGGATCCACCAGGTCATCTCGTCTCGGGATTCCGAGTCCAGGGGGAACCAAATCTGCATACGAGGCCCCTTTGCGAAGGTGTGCTATCTTCAGGCGTTGAAGAGCTCGGTAGTGGAGCGGAGCCGGGAACACCGCCTGGATGGACGAGGTCAGTAGTCCAATGAGTCGTGCCAGGTGTGGCAACGACAGCTGGTGTCTCGTGAGGGCACGTCGTAGTTCCTTGCGGATTAAGCGTATTTTGGTTGGAGGGAGACTGAGAGACTCCGCTTCCAAGTCGACCGTGAACCTCAGGAATTCCATGTGTTGGGTCGGGGATAGGCAGGACTTCTCCCCGTTGAGCAAGAAACCCAGTCGATGTAGGAGAACCATTGTCCATTGAAGGTGTTCTAAGAGGACTCCCCGTTCTTGTGCCATGAGGAGGATCTCGACCCCGCGACTGCGCAGCCAAGCCATGGCCGGTCGCATCAATTTGGTGAAGCACCACGGAGCAGACGAGAGTCCGAACGGGAGGCATGTGAATCGCCATGTTCCGCCTTTCCAGATGAACCTCAGTAGGTCCCTGGTTGACTCGGTCATCGGACCGTTAGGTAGGCATCTTTGAGGTCTAACTTTGCCATCCAGTCTCCAGGTAGGAGTAAGTCCCGAAGGAGGTGGATTCCCTCTATTTTGAAGTGTCGGTAGCGCACTATGGAGTTTAGGGCCCGAAGGTTTATAACTGGGCGCATCTGGCCGCCTTTCTTTTCCACCAGGAAAATGTTGCTGATAACCCCAGCATGGTTCAGTGGTGCCCGTTCTATCGCTCCTTTCATGTGGAGTGACAATAGTTCCTTGTCTATTAAGGCGCGGTTTGCCTTTGACATGACCATAGCGTGAGGGGGAGGAATGCGAACCGGGGAGTCTACCAATTCTATGTGGAACCCCTTTACCGTGTTCACAACCCAGGCATCTGAGGTGATCTCTAATCAGGCATGTAAAAAATGCCGGAGTCTGCCCCCTACACAGATATTGGAAAAAGCAAGAATTAGGTGTGGTCTTACCGTAAGGGCGTCTGGAACCGGGGTTCCCTCTGAAGCTTCTGAAGCGCCATGGTCTTCCACGAGATGGGAAGAAGGGAGACTTGTGTCTCGTATCCTGATAAGGTGGCCTCTGGTTATAAGAGCCTCGTCCCGATCCTCGGGAGTTAAAATTAGATCGGCCGGACAGACGGCTCCTGAATCTGCCGACCCTGGAAGACACCCGTCCCTGAAACACTCTCCTCATGGAGGACTGGGCCTTGTCTAAGGCTGTGAAAGCACCTACAAAGCGCCCCAGATCCTTGATAAAGGAGTCTCAGAACAGCTGGCCCTGAGCGTCTTTGCCCGCCTCAGTGAGGGCGAGGTTGGCCAGTTTGGGCTCGATTTTAAAGAGGATGGCTTTACGCCGTTCTATAGACAGGGAAGTGTTCACACTACTGGCTATGCAGATTGCCCACTGCACCCAACCACGGAGTTCTTCCGCGTCAACCTGTCTATTCTCAGTTCTGGCCATCTCGGCCAGGTCAAATAATTTTGCTAAGGGACCAAAAATGTCCAGGTGTTTGTCCTGGCATGACTTTAATGCAGATTCCAGACCCTTACGGGGATTCCAACCCATCTTTGCAAGAAACTGCGTCATTTTAGGGTCTGCCCTGAGCTTGTTGCACGCCGTCTTGCTAAGAGGGCGCCTAACCCAGTTCTCAAGATATTTTGCTACATGGTCGGCTGGGAGCCATTCTGCCGACCTCGGGTGATGGAGAGCATCCGGGTCAAACATAGGTTCTCCAGCCGGGTCCATGAGAGTCGAACCCGCGTTAGCGGGAGAGTCACTGCGAGAGTCACTAATTTCCAATCCTGGTAGGGTAGGGGCAAATGGGTCAGTGTCCTGCCCGTCCGACTCGTTCTCAGAGTCATCCCTGGACTCATCAATAGCTTCCTCACAAGACCCGATTTCTGAGTCGGAGTCGCTCTCTGTAAGTGCTCTGGCACATTTCCAGTGCCGCGCCCGTTCTGCCTGGCGCGGAAAGGCTCTTTTGCGTGACACAGGCATGCTATCTTGGGTGGCTATTTTCACACCAGTCTTGGTGGTTCTGGAGGTGGGAGGGATCAGGTGTTTAGATTTGGCCTTGGCCTTTCTAGAGTCGCCCCCTGGGCGGTTTACAGAGGAATGCGCTAAGCGTGTAGGTATGGCAGATGCTTCTGCGGGTACAGGTTGTGCCAATAAAGCCTGAGAAATAGTCTGAGACATGATTGCGGACATTGAGCCCATGGCGGCCATAATGGCGTCTGTGACTGAACGTTGCAGTGCTAAGGCCTGGGCATCATCCGGCACCGACATAGGGTCGCCCGCAGAAGAAGGGGGGGCCAGAGCTAGCAGAGATAGGGTCAGCCAGCGCTTGGGGTATATCCCTATCCTCAGGGGAAAGAGGGGAGACAGGCCCTTTAGGTTTAGGCATACAGGGAGTGCAGAATTATTAGGCAAATGAGTATTTTGACCACATCATCCTCTTTATGCATGTTGTCTTACTCCAAGCTGTATAGGCTCGAAAGCCTACTACCAATTAAGCATATTAGGTGATGTGCATCTCTGTAATGAGAAGGGGTGTGGTCTAATGACATCAACACCCTATATCAGGTGTGCATAATTATTAGGCAACTTCCTTTCCTTTGGCAAAATGGGTCAAAAGAAGGACGTGACAGGCTCAGAAAAGTCAAAAATAGTTAGATGTCTTGCAGAGGGATGCAGCACTCTTAAAATTGCAAAGCTTCTGAAGCGTGATCGTAGAAAAATCAAGCGTTTCATTTAAAATAGTCAACAGGGTCGCAAGAAGCGTGTGGAGAAACCAAGGCGCAAAATAACTGCCCATGAACTGAGAAAAGTCAAGCGTGCAGCTGCCAAGATGCCACTTGCCACCAGTTTGGCCATATTTCAGAGCTGCAACATCACTGGAGTGCCCAAAGGCACAAGGTGTGCAATACTCAGAGACATGGCCAAGGTAAGAAAGGCTGAAAGACGACCACCACTGAACAAGACACACAAGCTGAAACGTCAAGACTGGGCCAAGAAATATCTCAAGACTGATTTTTCTAAGGTTTTATGGACTGATGAAATGAGAGTGAGTCTTGATGGGCCAGATGGATGGGCCCGTGGCTGGATTGGTAAAGGGCAGAGAGCTCCAGTCCGACTCAGACGCCAGCAAGGTGGAGGTGGAGTACTGGTTTGGGCTGGTATCATCAAAGATGAGCTTGTGGGGCCTTTTCGGGTTGAGGATAGAGTCAAGCTCAACTCCCAGTCCTACTGCCAGTTTCTGGAAGACACCTTCTTCAAGCAGTGGTACAGGAAGAAGTCTGCATCCTTCAAGAAAAACATGATTTTCATGCAGGACAATGCTCCATCACACACGTCCAAGTACTCCACAGCGTGGCTGGCAAGAAAGGGTATAAAAGAAGAAAATCTAATGACATGGCCTCCTTGTTCACCTGATCTGAACCCCATTGAGAACCTGTGGTCCATCATCAAATGTGAGATTTACAAGGAGGGAAAACAGTACACCTCTCTGAACAGTGTCTGGGAGGCTGTGGTTGCTGCTGCACGCAATGTTGATGGTGAACAGATCAAAACACTGACAGAATCCATGGATGGTGGCTTTTGAGTGTCCTTGCAAAGAAAGGTGGCTATATTGGTCACTGATTTGTTTTTGTTATGTTTTTGAATGTCAGAAATGTATATTTGTGAATGTTGAGATGTTATATTGGTTTCACTGGTAAAAATAAATAATTGAAATGGGTATATATTTGTTTTTTGTTAAGTTGCCTAATAATTATGCACATTAATAGTCACCTGCACACACAGATATCCCCCTAAAATAGCTATAACTAAAAACAAACTAAAAACTACTTCCAAAAATATTCAGCTTTGATATTAATGAGTTTTTTGGGTTCATTGAGAACATGGTTGTTGTTCAATAATAAAATTAATCCTCAAAAATACAACTTGCCTAATAATTCTGCACTCCCTGTAATAATATTAACTGAAGCTAAGGTCAGGTCCAAATAAAATATATATATATATATATATATATATATATATATCTATATGCAGGGAATATGCAGTATAATATATAGGGAGACAACCAAAATATATACTGAGTAGTGAATAGAAAATAGAGCTGCTAAATATGTGGAGGATGCAACTAGCAGGAGTTAATCACCCCAGGCTAGGCAGTGTAAACAGAGGAAAACGGACGGAGCTCACCAGGGTCAAGACTGGCAGATAAGGAGAACGGAGGGAAAAAGAGCGCCAAAGTGACTGATAGAAAATGGCCGCCCGGGGGAACACATAAAACAGGTGAATCCAGCATTCGAATGAAAAATTTGAATGCAGCAATAGGAGAATAGGCAGGCAGACTGGTTCACATCAAACAGGTGAATGCAGTTAGGCGTTCGCATAGAAAATTTGAACGCAGTAATAGGAGAGAAGACAGGCAGACCGGCAGAGTAATGGAGGGAAAGTTTAGAGCGATACCAAGGGAATCAGAGAAGGTAGAGCAGGATAAAGCCGGACAGGGAAGGTCTGGGACCCTGGGCTCAACAAGGTATACAACACAAGGTCAAATAAATACCATATACCATCATACATTAACCAGTGAATGGTACAAAATGTCAGCAGAGAAAAATAATTTGTGAGGTACTTATCTGTCTGGTAGCAGCAAAGAAAGAGGAATTGGAGGAGGAGGTGCTGCCTATTATACTGGGACTGGATATGGGAGTGTCCTATCTCTATGGTTACTGTTTTTTCTTACTGTTAATATACTTTGCTGCTATTGGTGGACAGTAAAGAAAGGGTTAAGCAATATGAGCCTCCGTGTCTTGATATAAAATTTGCTACATCTTTGAAGGTGCATCCATAATTAATTATAATGTTGTATACTCCAGTAATAGAACAGCTATGTTTCAGATTTTTTTTTATACACATAGAATACATGAGGTATGCACAGAAATTAAGACAGAGATGAGCATAAGATAAACTTGTATATGAGCAAGACTTTTTTATTCTGTTTTCAATGTCAAAAGTACAATATTCAAGTAATCCAAACTAGAAATTGAATAAATTGAAAACTACGAAGTGTCAAATCAAAAGCATAATACACTTTAAACGAAAAAAGACTAAAGTGAAGTCGGGTGTTCCATTCAAGTTGGAAAAGAAATGGACCCCTGTTTCACTGAAAGATATCTCTATAAAAATTAAATAAATGTACGGTATAACCTTTATTTGGCCGCTTACGGACAACACACAAAAAAATATGTACAGTGAAGTGATAGTGACACACTCGTGGAAATACAAGTGAATTAAAAGCTGAGTAACTGCAATGTGGATATTGTCCACAGGTATTGGGAATGGCAGTGGTATCTAGATTGTAGTTAGAGTATAGAGTACAGTATATAGTACAATATAAATTTAAATCAGATGTCACATACACCAAATTCCTCTAGAGTTAAATATCCACAGTCTGTAAGACTTAACAAGTATTTCGGCTAGAAGAGGTGGGATTGCACCGTTAGGCTGAGGTGAATTGTCTATCAGTACTATTGTTTGTTACAATCAAAAGTAGTACATAGGAGACTGTTTGGTCACTGAAGACCGTGATAGCAGCCCCTATGTATATACTCATATATACACAATCACACAGACTAGGTCAGTGAATGCTGTCTAATATCCAAAGTTCTCCTTGTAATAGTGTATACTAGACGGGAGATACATTTGGTAGTAGGTAGATAGCGTTACACTGGGTCAGCACAGTAGTGAGGGGGAGTATCTCAGAACAGACAGTAGGGGTATATCGTGCATAGGTATAGGTTTAAGGGTAAAGGGATGGTATAGCCAGGTCTATCCAAAAGTAAGTTCAAATAGCTGGTTAGGCAGAGAGTCCCATACACAGGCTGAAACTTGCCAGCCACCCCCCTAATCCCCAGATATAAAGGTCATATAGTCACATAAACCACCTAGATAAGTTATAAATAATACAAAAATAGGTTCCTCACATACTGCTGCTTCAAGGCAGCCTAGCGCTTATAAAGACAGCTATCTAGCTAACTAAAGAAAGTAGCTTATTACAAAGGCATCCAGTATCAACAAGGCTTGCATTAATACTGCTGTTAAAAGGAGTATCTCGTTCTGTCTCCTGTCAGTATTCAGTGTTATTGCTATAACCAGCACTGAAAGGGTGTAGATCTAGTGCTGAGCTGGCTCCAAGGCACAATTCAATCTGTCTCCCCTATTCCCTCAGTGCTGCTGCTGCAAGCCCTATCGTGCAGGCAGTCTAATACTGCATATATCTGAATGTCCAAATGAAAAGATTGCTATAAACAGTGTTAAATCCCCCACAACCCCCAAAGGGTAGCCGTTTGCATTTCTCAGCGTTAAAATAACCGGCAAACGCTCGACGCGCGTTTCGGCGTGATCACACGCCTTTATCAAGAGCTCCTGGTACAGCTGTAGGGAGGTGAGTATATACCGGGTGGAGGTCCGCCCAGCGCCAGTTTACTCCAATCGGCGTTAGCTGGGGAGTGGCTAAGGGCGGGATTACAGCCCGGTCAGATCTGTTCAGGGACAGTTATCCGGATGTCGGGTAGCTCGTTATTGTTTGGCCATCACCATGGTGATGTAGCCGGTCGTACACTGTGCGCGCGCAGAATAGATCATGCGCCTGCGCAGAGACTTAAGTTCAGCAGCCCGATCTATGAACTGAATACAATGGAACAACACAAATCAGCATACTATGCATATGTCATAGGTAAATGTATAACTAAATGCTATATAGATTTACTGACTTTTTTATATATATGATATATATTTTCTTAGATGCAGGGGGTCCGTCCATTTAAAGGGACAGGAGGGTATATGGAAAAACAAACATATATAGTTTCATACAGAACCTAGTCATTCCACTAAACCCTCCCTAATTGTTGTCAAATCGTCCCTGTTTGGACCGATGTTCTATCGTTGAATAGTATGGTATGGCCCCCAGTTTTTGTATGTTCCATGAAGTTGATTCGGTTGAAGGGGACCCAATAGATCACGGATCCACCATGTATAGTCTTAAAATAGACCATCCGGACAAACTAATTTCATTAATGAACAGAGGAATGTACACCTCAATTCTATGGTCATAATCCCCATTGGATTAGACCAGTACCAGGTTAAGGTATAAATACCATAAAAATATTACAAAAAGGATCAAGGTATAATCATAAATATCGTGTATGCAGGTCAGAACAGGGAGGAGGTGTATATTTGTGGAAAGTTATATTCATATAAACATATTTACATATTTACATTATTGTTACTGTATATATTCATGCACACAGTGCTTGATGTGGCGTACAGAGTTCATCGATGCCTCAATATGGTTGTATATTATATACGTTTATATTGATTTACTCAGTCGGAGAACGTAGCTGTGTCTAAATTGTTTAATGGGATCACCCACTGTAGATTTTTCCTAGTGGTAGTTAAATGTATGGGGAGAAGGAAAAGCCCTCATTCAGGCCTTTAGGGCTCAGTATGTGAGGAACCTATTTTTGTATTATTTATAACTTATCTAGGTGGTTTATGTGACTATATGACCTTTATATCTGGGGATTAGGGGGGTGGCCAGCAAGTTTCAGCCTGTGTATGGGACTCTCTGCCTAACCAGCTATTTGAACTTACTTTTGGATAGACCTGGCTATACCATCCCTTTACCCTTAAACCTATACCTATGCACGATATACCCCTACTGTCTGTTCTGAGATACTCCCCCTCACTACTGTGCTGACCCAGTGTAACGCTATCTACCTACTACCAAATGTATCTCCCGTCTAGTATACACTATTACAAGGAGAACTTTGGATATTAGACAGCATTCACTGACCTAGTCTGTGTGATTGTGTATATATGAGTATATACATAGGGGCTGCTATCACGGTCTTCAGTGACCAAACAGTCTCCTATGTACTACTTTTGATTGTAACAAACAATAGTACTGATAGACAATTCACCTCAGCCTAACGGTGCAATCCCACCTCTTCTAGCCGAAATACTTGTTAAGTCTTACAGACTGTGGATATTTAACTCTAGAGGAATTTGGTGTATGTGACATCTGATTTAAATTTATATTGTACTATATACTGTACTCTATACTCTAACTACAATCTAGATACCACTGCCATTCCCAATACCTGTGGACAATATCCACATTGCAGTTACTCAGCTTTTAATTCACTTGTATTTCCACGAGTGTGTCACTATCACTTCACTGTACATATTTTTTTGTGTGTTGTCCGTAAGCGGCCAAATAAAGGTTATACCGTACATTTATTTAATTTTTATAGAGATATCTTTCAGTGAAACAGGGGTCCATTTCTTTTCCAACTTGAATGGAACACCCGACTTCACTTTAGTCTTTTTTCGTTTAACATATATGGGGTTCATGCCCTTCTGATATCTCTGTAACCCATTGGGAGTATTTTTCGAGATAGACTTGTTCCATCTTGAATTTCTCCTTTCTTGTCTTTATAATTAATTTTTAGGTTTCAATACCTGGGTTACTGATCAAAAAATCAAAATTCAATCAAAAGAATGGCAGGCTTCCTGTCAAATAAACAGGACTTCAATACCTGGTGTAGGGACGCAGAGAGTGTGTTCTCTAATGAGAATCTGGAAAGGAACCAGACCCCAACTGATATTTACTATTCATTTAATTCTGTCACTAAGCTTTATAAGCAACAAATTAAAACATGCTGGGAGATCTCATCACTTGATAATTACATCAAAAAAGAAATGATCCCTAGAGGCCTAAGGGTGCGTAATATTCCAACAACCTATAATGAAAACCCTGACTTTACTAAACAGTGGGAGTTAGCAGCTGGAACATGCTCAATGAAATTTATGGAGATAATCTGTACTTTTGAAAAAGAAAAATTAGGTAACGTCAACCAAAAGCTAGATGAAGAAATTGATAAACTTAACGTGTTCAAAAGCGAGCCAAACTTTCTTACTTTAGAGAATAAACTTAAAAATAACCTGGATAGGTACCAAGACTCTATAAAACTTAGAAAACATCAGAAATACATGAGAGACCTCAAAGATTACCAACTGGGGAATGTATACAAGTTTCCAAATCGGCGCATGAGAACTAACTCTGAAAACAATCTGACCTCAGAGTACGACTCATCAGATACTGACTCCACCACGCAGAGCACACCCTCTGACCAAATACAAACTCCCATAACCCCCAGTACTAGCAACCCCCGTAGTATTCTTAAAAAAGGCGTTAATTTTTTAGCCATGGGCCAACAAGACGACATTCCCAACTATCAGACACGCTATCAATCCAGGAATCAGGGAAGGGGGGGGGGAGGGAGAGGGCGAGCACGGAGGAGACGATACTAAACTTGAATCGAATGACAGTGCCTTCCCCTGTACAAAAACCACATGTGGTCAATCTATCTACATTTACCCTAAATGAACACCACATCAAAGTATTGGAAAGGGGACTCTCCTTCGTACCGACACCTGTCTTTGACAAATTTACGTGGATCAAAGACTTACATCTATTTGTACGTAAACTGGCCCTGCACAAGTACCATACTATCAATGAGGAGAAAAAGTCTAGAGCTCTTGGCTTGTCGTGTAAAGATTTAGAACTAGTGAACACACTAGTATCACTCTTAGATGAGAGTGACATTCAAATGCCTATGGAATACACCAAGCTAAAACCCAAAAGCCGGTTTACTCCTAATTTCTCGAGCTTTAGGAATTTGGATCTGTTCCTAGAAGCAGTAAAAAGTGAGATTGAAGGCATAGAGAGTAACTGCTTCAATTCCTTCCCCAATGACAACCTCTCCAGAGCAGAGCAAACAGCTCTGAAATCACTCAAAGATAATGAACAGCTGGTTATCAAACCAGCGGACAAGGGGGGCAATGTGGTAGTTATGAACACATCTGACTACGAACACATGGTACAAAGGGTCATAGGGAATAATGAAACCTACATGCTATTAAAGACCGACCCTACAAACTCATTTTTAACCAAGTACAAGGAGATACTGGATGAAGGCCGCAGTGGGGGGTTGCTGTCCAGGGACGAATACGAATTCATTCTGAACCGTTGTCCCAGGATAGCAACCTTCTACTGCCTGCCGAAAATCCACAAAAACACACAGTATCCTCCTGGGCGGCCTATCGTTTCAGGTGTTGACAACCTAACACAGAATGGCAGTCTGTATATTGAGAAAATACTACGACCTTTTGTTGAACAACTCCCCTCATATATCAGGGACACGAAACAGGCACTGTTCCTCCTGTCAAATCTACGGCTACCAACGACAGCGAAGCTATGTAGTTTGGATGTTGAGGCCCTTTATTCCTCAATTCCCCACGAAAGAGGTGTTGAACACACAAAACACTTCCTGGACCAGAGAGGTCCAAAACATACTGCCCACACCAAGTTTATACTACAACTACTAAACTTCATTTTGTCTCACAATTATTTCCTTTTTCATGACAAATTCTTTCACCAAATAAGGGGGACGGCAATGGGCACGGCGTGTGCGCCATCCTATGCCAATCTCCATTTAGGATGGTGGGAGTTACAAGTCATGAAATCCAATACCCTGTCTGTCTATATACCGAAAATACACACATGGCTCAGGTATATAGATGACATTTTCATTGTCTGGCTGGGAGTGGAAGAAGAATTCAATGAATTTGTCTCCCTACTGAACGTCAATGAGGAGAACCTCAGATTTACGACAGAATTTGGGGGACAAACCTTGAATTTTCTGGATATAACCATATCAATTAATACAGACGGCTCCCTGAAAACAACTCTGTTCAAGAAGCCAACAGCATCCAATGCACTACTGAGATGGGATAGTTTTCATCCCAGACCTTTGAAACAGGGTATACCAGTAGGACAATACTTGAGGGTGCGTAGAAATTGCACAGATCTATCGGACTTTAAGATCAAAGCTGCCTTACTGAGACAACAGTTCCGGGAAAAAGGCTACCCGAATAAATGCCTCAAAAGGGCATATCAAAGGGCCCTTGAAATGGACAGAGACGATCTTATCTCAGATCAACCCAAACTAACGCTGCCAAATAAATCTATCCGCATGATCGGAACCTTTGACACAGGATGGGACACAGTGAAAAAGTCAATAGAGAAATTCTGGCCTATACTCCTGTAACGAGTATATACCCCTACACGCAGGATCCAGCAAAACAGAAGACAGCACAGAGGAGAGATACGTCTACCGGACCTTAGAGTGGCCGGACTCGACGTAAAGGAGAAGTACAGAGTCAGGAGCGATCCGAGGTCAAGGGCACAAAGAGACAGCGTAAACGAGAACTAGCCGGGGTCTGGTACACAGGAATCAGCAAGCCGGCAAACAGTACAGACAAGGATAAAGCGAAAACGAAGTCAGAATACAAAGCCAAGGTCAAGTACGGAGAAACACAACTGAATACAACAAGCACTAAAGGGAACTGTAGCAGAAACCACGATAGGGCAAGGAACTAAGGGAAAAGGGTAAGTATAAGTAGCCTTCAAACTAACGTGATTGGCTCCTGTCACTTCCACTCCCCCAACAGGTAAGTGTATGGGGTGATTGGCGTGACAGGAGCCAATGGGAGCCTTTTTGCAATTTAGGCTCCCACTGTCTCTTTAAGAGCGCGCCCGAGATTCGCGGCGCGCTCTTAGCTGCAGGCGGGACACGTGACCGCTTCTCGCGGTCACTGCCCGCCTTCCTGTTTGAGCAGTCGGATGAGCCGCGCGCGGCTCGTGCAGCCGCAGGACCGCGCGCGGCTTGAAGAGAGGACCGCGGCCGGCCCCCGGATAAGGTAAGTACCGCTACAGTACCCCCCCCTGAGGACACGCCCTCCGGGCGGGCAGGACCAGGTCTGGCAGGAAAACGCGAATGGAAAGAACGTACAAGGCGGGGAGCATGAACAGCATCCGCAGAAATCCAACTGCGCTCCTCAGGCCCATAACCCTTCCAATGTACCAAGTACTGAAGCCGACCCCTGAGGAAACGAGAGTCAATAACAGCAGACACTTCGAACTCCTCATGACCCTCCACAGAGACAGGAGGGGGAGGGGGTGTACTCCGGGTATAGCGGTTGCGTACGTAAGGCTTCAACAACGAGGTGTGAAATACATTGGGTATACGCAGATTTTTAGGCAGACCCAAGGCATAAGAAACGGGATTAACCTTATGTATAATGCGATAAGGACCAATGAAGCGGGGAGCCAATTTCATAGAAGGCACCCGGAGGCGAATATTCCGTGTGGAAAGCAAAACCCTGTCCCCCACAACATAGGAAGGAGCCGCTCTGCGATGCTTGTCAGCCTGAGCCTTCTGGCGGGCAGCAGAGTCCACCAAAGAACGCTGAACCTGCTCCCAAGTATTACGCAAACCAGCCAAATGCTCATCCAGAACTGGCATGCCCTGTGAGGAGAATGCAGCCGGAAGAACAACGGGATGCTGGCCATAGACAACGTAAAAAGGGCTTTTGCCGGAAGAATCATGAGTGGCGTTATTCCGAGCAAATTCAGCCCAAGGAAGCAGGTCAGACCAATTGTCCTGATGGTGAGACACAAAACAACGGAGGTACTGCTCCAGAGACTGGTTGGCACGTTCAGCAGCTCCATTAGACTGGGGATGGTAAGCGGAAGAAAATGAGAGGGAAATACCCATCTCCGAACAAAAGGCTTTCCAGAACCTGGAAATAAATTGGCTACCCCTATCGGATACAATAGATAAGGGAATACCATGTAATCGAAACACTTCTTTAGCGAAGATAAGAGCCAGTTCCTTGGAAGTGGGCAACTTGCGAAGAGACACAAAGTGAGCCATTTTGGAAAACCGATCTACTATCATTAGGATGACTGTGTTACCATTCGAAGGGGGTAATTCAACAATAAAATCCATTGATAGATTAGACCAAGGTCTCTCGGGAACGGGTAACGGATGCAACAGCCCACAAGGAACTCTACGAGAGGTTTTCATACATGCACAAGTAGAACAAGCACTTATATAGTCAGTAACATCCTTACGTAAGGTATCCCACCAGAAATACCGAGAAACGGCTGACACTGTTTTGGAAATACCAGGATGTCCAGCAGTCTTAGTATCGTGATACAGTGACAGAATATCCCGTCTCTCGGGAACGTCAACGAACAATTTATCATTAGGCCTCTCGCCAGGTGCCATGCTCTGTTTCGCTTGTATGGCCTGCAAGAGGGACGAGGAAATAGACAATATAGTAGTTGCTATTATCCTGTCTGGGGGAATGACAGGAGTGACATCAATCTCCTGTTTGTCAATAGTCTCGAATTGTCTGGACAGAGCGTCCGCTTTAGTGTTCCGGTCGCCTGGCCTATAGGTTATTATATAATTAAAATGAGACAAGAACAGTGACCACCTAGCCTGCCTGGAAGACAATCTTTTAGCTTCGCTAAGGTAGGACAGGTTCTTATGATCCGTAAATATGAGGATGGGATCCTTAGTGCCTTCTAACAAATGTCTCCATTCTTTGAGTGCTAAAATGATAGCAAGGAGTTCGCGATTACCCACATCATAATTCCTTTCTGCTTTGGACATTTGTTTAGAAAAGAAGCCACAAGGATGCAATGGCTTGTCAGGAGACTCTCTTTGGGATAAGACAGCACCTACCCCTATATCGGAAGCATCAACCTCAAGTATATATGGCAATGAGGGGACAGGATGCTGTAAAATAGGGGCAGAGGCGAACGTAGTCTTAAGAAAGTCAAAAGCCTGAAGTGCCTCAGTAGACCAGACACGTGTATTGCCATCCTTTTTAGTCATACGAGTAATAGGCGCTACTATAGACGAAAAACCTTTGATAAAACGTCTATAATAATTAGAGAAACCCAGAAAACGCTGGATGGCTTTCAGACCTTGCGGCAGAGGCCATTCTATGACCGCAGCGAGCTTCTGGGGATCCATCCGAAAACCCTCAGCGGAAATCAAATACCCTAAAAACTGGACCTCGGATTGGTCGAATAGACATTTTTCTAATTTGCAATAAAGACCATTAGCAAGAAGGGTCTTCAGAACTGTCGTAACATGTCTGTGATGAGTGTGAATGTCTGTAGAATATATTAAAATGTCATCCAAGTACACAATAACAAATGAGTGAATAAAGTCCCTTAAGACATCATTAATAAATTCTTGGAACACTGCTGGGGCATTGCAAAGCCCAAATGGCATGACGGTATACTCATAATGACCTGACCGAGTGTTAAAGGCTGTCTTCCATTCGTGGTCCTTTTTTATACGTATCAAATTGTATGCTCCTCTAAGATCTAATTTGGTGAATACCGTAGCATGTTTGAGCCTGTCAAACAATTCTGTTATTAACGGTATAGGGTAAGCATTTTTGATGGTGATTTTATTAAGACCTCTATAATCAATGCAAGGTCTTAAATCACCTTCTTTCTTCGATACAAAGAAGAACCCCGCTCCAGCCGGAGAAGAGGATCTCCTAATAAATCCCTTTTCTAATGATTCTTTAATGTACTCCTCCATGACACGGTTTTCTTGAACCGATAGGGGGTACACCCTGCCCTTGGGAGGTATAGTACCAGGCAACAAATCAATAGCACAATCGTAGGGTCTGTGAGGCGGTAATTTGTCAGCCTCTCTTTTATCAAAGACAGTCTTTAAAGTTAAATACTGAGAGGGTATAGCCGTAGATAAAGGAGGAACAGTAGGAACGTTAATAGAATTCACAGGCGTGACTTCAATAGTACATGACTCATGGCAGGCTTCACTCCATGATTTTATCTGCCCTGTCTCCCAGTCAAAAATGGGATTGTGGGCACGTAACCATGGATACCCTAATACCAACTGTGAAGAGGGAGAGGTGATGACCTGGAACCGAATGGTTTCATAGTGTAGAACCCCTGTGTACATGTGTAGCGGTGCAGTCTCGTGAGTAACAACTGGAGATATCAATGGTCTACCATCTATGGCCTCAACGGCCAAGGGTATCTCCTTCTCCCTGATGGGAATATTGTTTTTCTTTACAAAACCAGAGTCTATAAAATTCTCAGCTGCCCCAGAGTCAACCAGGGCGTATATGTTTTCAACTATACAACTCTCTCCCATATGTAAAGAAACAGGGAGAAGCAGTCGGTTAGGAGGCAATGTAGGAGACTTAGAAATCACACCCAAGGCCAGTCCCCTATAAGGTCTTAGGTGCGAGAGTTTTCCGGGAGCAGAGGACACTCCTTTACCATATGTTCTCTCCTACCACAATATAGGCAGAGTCCCTCTCTTCTCCTATGTAATTTTTCATTATCAGAGAGTTTGGCAACCCCTAATTGCATTGGCTCCTCTTCAGATACTTTTACACTCTCCGGTGGATTAACTCTGGGGTGAATAGGCGTAACAAAACTTCTATTCCTGTTCTTGGTATAGAGCCTGTCCCGAATCCTATTATCTATATCGATGAGGTAGTCAATAAGGTCCTCTAAGGCAACAGGAAGTTCCTTAGCCGCTACCTCATCCAATATAGAATCTGATAAGCCTTCCATGAAGGCAGTAGTTAACCCATTATTGGTCCAATCGACCTGTGAGGCAAGGGTACGAAACTGTATAGCGTAATCAGCCACAGACCTAGAACCCTGTTTAACCCTCATTAATGCTCTAGCGGCATTCTTAGACCTTTTCATAGTGTCAAAAGTTCTGCGAAAAGCTGTTAGGAAACTGTGAAAGTTATGCACCATAGGTCCATTAGCCTCCCAAATAGGGTTTGCCCATTCAAGTGCTTTGTCGGTAAGTTGGTGCATAAAGAACCCAACTTTGGACCTCTCTGTGGGAAATGAACGTGGATACATTTCAAAATGAAACTCTATTTGGTTAATGAACCCTCTGCATGTCTTAGAATCCCCTCCATACCTAGGAGGAGGCGTTAAATGTGCTGTAGCATTAGGCATAGTCGATACTTCAGGAAGCAGGGGTGCAGGAGGGTTAGGTGCGGTTGCTGGAATGGTTCTAGCTAAGAGCGTCTGGAGAGCCTGAGCTATTTGATCCATACGGTGATCCTGCTCTACAAATCTAGCCTCATGGGTCGCCATCTGTTGAGCTAAATCTGCGGGGTCCATGGCCCTATCGTAATGTAACGAGTATATACCCCTACACGCAGGATCCAGCAAAACAGAAGACAGCACAGAGGAGAGATACGTCTACCGGACCTTAGAGTGGCCGGACTCGACGTAAAGGAGAAGTACAGAGTCAGGAGCGATCCGAGGTCAAGGGCACAAAGAGACAGCGTAAACGAGAACTAGCCGGGGTCTGGTACACAGGAATCAGCAAGCCGGCAAACAGTACAGACAAGGATAAAGCGAAAACGAAGTCAGAATACAAAGCCAAGGTCAAGTACGGAGAAACACAACTGAATACAACAAGCACTAAAGGGAACTGTAGCAGAAACCACGATAGGGCAAGGAACTAAGGGAAAAGGGTAAGTATAAGTAGCCTTCAAACTAACGTGATTGGCTCCTGTCACTTCCACTCCCCCAACAGGTAAGTGTATGGGGTGATTGGCGTGACAGGAGCCAATGGGAGCCTTTTTGCAATTTAGGCTCCCACTGTCTCTTTAAGAGCGCGCCCGAGATTCGCGGCGCGCTCTTAGCTGCAGGCGGGACACGTGACCGCTTCTCGCGGTCACTGCCCGCCTTCCTGTTTGAGCAGTCGGATGAGCCGCGCGCGGCTCGTGCAGCCGCAGGACCGCGCGCGGCTTGAAGAGAGGACCGCGGCCGGCCCCCGGATAAGGTAAGTACCGCTACAACTCCTGAAAGACGTTCATTTGAAAGACGTCCTCAGCCCTAGAGCAACCATCACAGCACGTAGAGGTAAAAACCTCCGTGATGTGTTGGTACCGAGCCATTTCTCAATAAAACATAATAAAACGACCTGGCTGGGCCGAAATCCCCCCTGTGGCTCCTTTAAGTGCGGAAGATGTGTTGCATGCAAATACATCCTAAGAGATTCGAAAAAAGTCCAAGATAGTGATGGACAACAGACCTTTGAAATCACCCACTTTTTTAACTGCAATACAGCTGGTTTGGTATACCTTCTTACCTGCAGCTGCAAAATGCTATACGTGGGTAAAACATTTAGACCGTTCAAGGAACGTATAAAGGAACACGTTAGATCCCCTAAAAATCGTATGGAAACACCGATCTCCAGACACCTAAAAAACGTCCATGATGGTATATCTCATGACATTAGGTTCTGCGGCCTAGAATGGGTTAAGAGGGACCAGAGACGAGGGGATTTCGATAAACTCCTACGCCAAAAGGAATGTAGGTGGATATACAAATTGAAATCCCTGAGCCCTAAAGGCCTGAATGAGGGCTTTTCCTTCTCCCCATACATTTAACTACCACTAGGAAAAATCTACAGTGGGTGATCCCATTAAACAATTTAGACACAGCTACGTTCTCCGACTGAGTAAATCAATATAAACGTATATAATATACAACCATATTGAGGCATCGATGAACTCTGTACGCCACATCAAGCACTGTGTGCATGAATATATACAGTAACAATAATGTAAATATGTAAATATGTTTATATGAATATAACTTTCCACAAATATACACCTCCTCCCTGTTCTGACCTGCATACACGATATTTATGATTATACCTTGATCCTTTTTGTAATATTTTTATGGTATTTATACCTTAACCTGGTACTGGTCTAATCCAATGGGGATTATGACCATAGAATTGAGGTGTACATTCCTCTGTTCATTAATGAAATTAGTTTGTCCGGATGGTCTATTTTAAGACTATACATGGTGGATCCGTGATCTATTGGGTCCCCTTCAACCGAATCAACTTCATGGAACATACAAAAACTGGGGGCCATACCATACTATTCAACGATAGAACATCGGTCCAAACAGGGACGATTTGACAACAATTAGGGAGGGTTTAGTGGAATGACTAGGTTCTGTATGAAACTATATATGTTTGTTTTTCCATATACCCTCCTGTCCCTTTAAATGGACGGACCCCCTGCATCTAAGAAAATATATATCATATATATAAAAAAGTCAGTAAATCTATATAGCATTTAGTTATACATTTACCTATGACATATGCATAGTATGCTGATTTGTGTTGTTCCATTGTATTCAGTTCATAGATCGGGCTGCTGAACTTAAGTCTCTGCGCAGGCGCATGATCTATTCTGCGCGCGCACAGTGTACGACCGGCTACATCACCATGGTGATGGCCAAACAATAACGAGCTACCCGACATCCGGATAACTGTCCCTGAACAGATCTGACCGGGCTGTAATCCCGCCCTTAGCCACTCCCCAGCTAACGCCGATTGGAGTAAACTGGCGCTGGGCGGACCTCCACCCGGTATATACTCACCTCCCTACAGCTGTACCAGGAGCTCTTGATAAAGGCGTGTGATCACGCCGAAACGCGCGTCGAGCGTTTGCCGGTTATTTTAACGCTGAGAAATGCAAACGGCTACCCTTTGGGGGTTGTGGGGGATTTAACACTGTTTATAGCAATCTTTTCATTTGGACATTCAGATATATGCAGTATTAGACTGCCTGCACGATAGGGCTTGCAGCAGCAGCACTGAGGGAATAGGGGAGACAGATTGAATTGTGCCTTGGAGCCAGCTCAGCACTAGATCTACACCCTTTCAGTGCTGGTTATAGCAATAACACTGAATACTGACAGGAGACAGAACGAGATACTCCTTTTAACAGCAGTATTAATGCAAGCCTTGTTGATACTGGATGCCTTTGTAATAAGCTACTTTCTTTAGTTAGCTAGATAGCTGTCTTTATAAGCGCTAGGCTGCCTTGAAGCAGCAGTATGTGAGGAACCTATTTTTGTATTATTTATAACTTATCTAGGTGGTTTATGTGACTATATGACCTTTATATCTGGGGATTAGGGGGGTGGCTGGCAAGTTTCAGCCTGTGTATGGGACTCTCTGCCTAACCAGCTATTTGAACTTACTTTTGGATAGACCTGGCTATACCATCCCTTTACCCTTAAACCTATACCTATGCACGATATACCCCTACTGTCTGTTCTGAGATACTCCCCCTCACTACTGTGCTGACCCAGTGTAACGCTATCTACCTACTACCAAATGTATCTCCCGTCTAGTATACACTATTACAAGGAGAACTTTGGATATTAGACAGCATTCACTGACCTAGTCTGTGTGATTGTGTATATATGAGTATATACATAGGGGCTGCTATCACGGTCTTCAGTGACCAAACAGTCTCCTATGTACTACTTTTGATTGTAACAAACAATAGTACTGATAGACAATTCACCTCAGCCTAACGGTGCAATCCCACCTCTTCTAGCCGAAATACTTGTTAAGTCTTACAGACTGTGGATATTTAACTCTAGAGGAATTTGGTGTATGTGACATCTGATTTAAATTTATATTGTACTATATACTGTACTCTATACTCTAACTACAATCTAGATACCACTGCCATTCCCAATACCTGTGGACAATATCCACATTGCAGTTACTCAGCTTTTAATTCACTTGTATTTCCACGAGTGTGTCACTATCACTTCACTGTACATATTTTTTTGTGTGTTGTCCGTAAGCGGCCAAATAAAGGTTATACCGTACATTTATTTAATTTTTATAGAGATATCTTTCAGTGAAACAGGGGTCCATTTCTTTTCCAACTTGAATGGAACACCCGACTTCACTTTAGTCTTTTTTCGTTTAACATATATGGGGTTCATGCCCTTCTGATATCTCTGTAACCCATTGGGAGTATTTTTCGAGATAGACTTGTTCCATCTTGAATTTCTCCTTTCTTGTCTTCATAATACACTTTATGTAATGGCATAAAACAATAATTTGTGACAGGGGCTTTGGTGACATAATGGGTTAATTTATCACCATGTCATTTCTTTTTAACAATCAACCACTATTCGTTACCATGTCTGATACTTTTAGTGAGTTGTGGCTGTTTCCCAATTGTAAAATTTCACAAGTAGCAGCGGAGAGTTACGGGCTGCTGCTATTGAAAGCCAATTATTAAGAAGTAGCTAAAGGCTCACTAATAATTTATATGAGAACCACTATTCACAACTTAGGAATTGGTTTCCACTCATGTTGCCATTTATTAGTAACTGCCACTAAGCCTACAAACTATAACACTGCCTCTGGCAGAGAACAGTAGGTTAATCCCTAAACATTCTCTTAAAACAAAAATCATTATTCCACATCTATTGCTAAGTTTTGTTTTTTTACTGACCACCAGATTCTTGTCCATAGCTACTGGCCACTTAAGGGGAAGTATGCATGCTCAGGTTGATGTGTCTGTGCTTTACCAGCAAAATGCTAATATGCATGTTGTTGGTATCTGAAGTACCAGCTGTTATTAGCAACAGACTACAGAAATTTTACAGCATGGTTGAAAACTTGGTGGTAATTTGCAGCTGCTACAAGCTACCAGCTGTTAATAGTGACAGCTATCATGAGCTAGGTTGAAAATAAGCCCAGAGTCAGGTAAGTAAGGATGAGGAAGTCAAACCCGTCAGGTGTGTCCAAGGTAGCTTTATTAAAAGCACAATAAGAATAACAAATATATTACCCATTAGGCAAATAAGTCCTGACATTTCATTGGCCAAACTGGATTCCATTAATAAAATAGCCATGGATGGGCGGAGCCTAACAGCGCACAGGAGCGGTCGCCATATTTTGCAGCTCCTGTGTGCCCAACTCAAAATGGCAAATATCAGCGACATCTCGCCAGCCACAACATACCTGAAGTTGGCAAAACACTCAGGGCACCGTCCGGACTCGACCGATGCCTTTCTTTCTGGCACCGGGCAAACAATACCGCAACCGAGGCTCTAAGGCCTACCGCGCAGACGGCCGGCCGCAAGTGTCCGCGGGAGAATACTGGGGAGACCTGGACTTAACAAACCTGCTGCCACCCTACCTACCGGGCAGTGAAATGGGGAGAAAGTCCCAAAGGCCATCCGCGAATGCCGCGAAAACGCAGCGCGAATTAGGCCAGATGTGAACGTCTCAGACTCCAGCAAGAGACTCCAGAGAATCCTCTCGAGAGAGAGAGACTCGACATCCCAGCAACCGGAGAGCGGGAATTCACCCCGAAGCCCACTCCAGGCCACCCAAGAGACTGCCAGCACATTGGGGCCACTGGCTCCTGCCACAAAGCAGGACATACAGGAGATGCTCACAGGCCTCCAATCCAACCTCAAAGCGATGTGGGAAGCAGACCTGGCAATACTAACCACAGAGGTACAAGCAGTCGCAGCACGCTCCCAAGCCACAGAAGCAGACATACTGGCCCTGCAACAGGACTTCCAGGCACTAAGAGACAAGGTACTCCAAATACAAACAGCCCAGACTGAAACAAATAGACAAGTGAACACTCTAGACGATAGAGGTAGGAGGAAAAATATAAAGATTAGGGGAGTCCCAGAAAACATACCCCTGGAAGAACTGCCGCACTTCGTGAGACGGCTGGTGGCATCCCTTCTACCGGCGAAACAAGCTAAGTACTTTACGTTTGATGGGGTGTATAGGATAGCTAAATCCCCTAAAGCCCCAGCCACAGCACCAAGAGACATCATCCTCAGGTGCCAAACTGTTGCCGACAAACTAGGCCTAACTGCAGCGCTTAAAGGGAAATCCCCATATGACTTTGAACACAGCCATATCTCCTTCTTTCAGGACTTGAGCAGGGCTACCTTAATATGGCGCAAGAGCATGCAACCCCTCACAAGGGCATTACAAGGGGAAAACCTGACCTATAGGTGGGCAACTCCAAACACCCTGTGGGTCACTAAGGACGGACAATCCTTCAAAGCTACTGCCCCGACAGACGCACCAGCCTTGCTGACAGCGCTGGGCATACCCGCTACTGGAATTCCAGCACCGGGAACATCTCACCCCCACCCCGGAACGGATGCCAAGTCAACTATGCTAGCGCCGAGAAGGAAACAGGGACCTACTACCTGAAGGGAGGCTGACAACTGCAGAGCCCCAAGAGCATCACGCACTGTTTATTGTTGCAAGCCAAGGCTGCTGGGACTTATAAGTTAAACTCATTTTATTCTACCAATGTTCATTTGACCGTTTATTTTTCCTCAGTTCTTTTATGTTCACGCCTGCTGACACGCTCCACTCACACAACCGCAGTAGGGCGCCAGAGCCTCTACTGACCCAGAACCCCGACACACGGGTTCAGTAAACCTGACGGGATGCACTTTAACGCACCCTCCCCCCCCCTCTACCCTAGGTTACAGGGATAGAAATCACTGGGACACACACGGGTCACCACTTACATGCCGACCTTCGAAGCAAGGGTCACACCTCCAATGGAGACCAACAACCCCACACAACCATAGCCTCAGTAGTTTGACTCATTACTTGCTCCCCACATAGGAGACTACTACAGTAGACATGTAGGGCAACATGAAGGAGCAACATCTCCATGGCATACCACAAACTAATGTAGCGGGCATACCCACAGACAAGCTTCATTCGGAACTCCCAACAGAGACACACTCACTAAGGGGATACACTACAAACACATAGGTCACCCCGTTATAACCACACAGCCCAACTAAAACAAAATGTGCAAATTATTGAATGCCATGTTAATTGTATAACTGTGAATATTTGACCACATGGAAGTGGCGACCACAAATGTTATGTAATATACAACATGCACTAAAAATAAAGAATTAGAAAAAAAAAATAGCCATGGATTTCCCCTAGAAATGCTTGAAGCTACTATATCACCTATTTTAAAAACAGGTAAAGATCCTACTAAGGTAACCAATTATAGACCAATCTTGTTAATCAATTTAGATATAAAAATATATTCTAAGATTTTGGCACAAAGATTAACCTTGGTTATTAATATTATAGATGAAATCCACATTAAGAAAACTCCCACTATCATTATGGCCTTAGACATCAAAAAGGCATTAGAGTAAACTGGAGATTCTTGGCTTTGACTTTGCGGGTGTTTGGACTCACGGGACTGTTTGCTGAACAGACTATGGCGCTGTACACACTTCCTAGTGCACACTTCCTAGTACAGTTGACAGGTCTCTTTTCATTAACATATATTTTAACACCAGAAGCATTTTTATTTCATATTGATTTACCGGTCACAGGCAGACATAATAAATATTTATTGTACCAGATTCATTGGAGAGCTTAAATATGTGCATAAAACGTACACCCAGTGCAAACAAGGAATATCTATATAAATTATTTTCACATCTTGAACATCCAATGTTTTGTATACCTTTTAAGAAAAAACAGAAATAGTGTAGTACCATTATGTACACAAGTCGGATATACACATAAATTGGAACACTCACATATTCCAGAGCTATGACCTAGCTCTGGGAGTTATTTGCCTGTAGGTCCGTTTAGGCGACCTGACCCTTTTTCTTTATGGAGAGTAGTTTAGGAGTTTTCTTGTGTATTCAGCAGTACTATGCAGTATCTCAAGGAAAGAGGTGTGTATATATAGTGTGATGCCATTTGTAACAAATATTTTCATATAAATAGGTAAAATACTCACAAGCCTGGAGCCTAGTAATTGGCTCAGTTGAACAGCAGAGTTTGGTTAGGGACCATACCACCCTTAGTTGTAGAATGATGGTAAAAAAAAAATATAAAATAAATAAAAGTGTAATCTTTAAAAAGTATATACTTTATTAGAATTCAAATATCAAATAGTAATATAAATAGTCCCAGAGATACATTTAGCCAGAATGGCTTTGTCAATCTGGTGCAGTAAACCATCAAGTCCCACATTCCATTTTTATATGGTTCCTAAGTGTTGTAATTCTCTTAAGGTGTGTTTTTCCTGTATTCCAAGCCTTCATCTGACATTTGATTTCAGTGATGTCACTTCCTGTGTGTTCTTCCTGTATTCTAAGCCTCTGTCTGATGTTTGATTTTGGTGATTTCACTTCCTCGTAAGTCATTTTAAAGTTTTAGTTCTTTCAAAGTCTCTCAAACTGATGGCGTTGAAAACAAAACATATATACATATTAGTAAATACATTCTTATTGCCTTATTGGTATCATTCTTAATTTAGGGCAATGTTATCCTTAATCAAAAATATTTGGATCTATCCAGAATCAATGATGAGTTTTTGGGGAAAGTCATATCGTATTTTGGAATATAGCTTACCGTATATACTGGAGTATAAGTCGAGTTTTTCAGCACATTTTTTGTGCTGAAAAACCCCCACTCGACTTATACTCGAGTCAATGTCTGTATTATGGCAACTTACATTGCCATAATACAGACCAGGACCGCCGGGCTCATTACAAGCCCGGCGGTCCTGTTGGGGGTTGGCAGAGAGCTGTTACTTACCTTTCCTGCAGCTCCTGTCAGCTCCCTTCTCTCTCCTCCGTCCCGGTCAGCTCCTACTGCAAGTCTCGCGAGAGCCGCAGGGTCAGAGCGTTGCCACAGGTTACCGTGGCAACGCTCCGCGCGGCCGCGGGACTTACAGTGTGTAAGTATGAAGGTCTAAAAATATTTATTTCTTTTCGATTCCATATACAGTTTAGTTCAATTCCCCAAGTGTTGTTCTTGTTGTTGTTGTTTAAAAAGGATACAAAGCTTTTTAAATCTTTCTCTTCTCCTCTCCAGATGAAAAAAGTATCATCTATGTATCGGTCATAGGAACTAATGTTCTGCACCAAGTTATGTTGGCCATATATATAGGATGTTTCCCAATGTGCCACAAACAAGTTAGCGTCACTAAGAACAAACTTTGTTGCCATGGTCGTACCTTTAATTTGTAGAAAATACTTGTCATCATACCAAAAAAAGTTATTTAAAATCAGGTTAATTCTTTCATTTAAAAACATTCTATTTGCGGGGATAAAAAGTTTGAGCTATCTTCTAAAAATGTTTTTGCTGCTTCACAGACTAAAATATGTGGGATGTTGCTGTATAGTGCCATGGCATCCCTGTTTACCAGAATACATCTATCATCCCAAAGACTTTTCTCTAGGAGCTAATAAATAGTATGCAGCAACAAAAAATGTGCTTAGATAGACACTGGAGAAGTGTATCTATTCCATCATGGATTGAAATAAAAACTCAAATAAGAGAAACAGAAGTTGTTTTTTTTTTTATATAAAGAAGCCAAGACTTTCGATAGATACAATAAAATTTGGGATCCCTGGATTCAATATTACAGAACTTATTACCATGTGAATTGACTTAACCTCATGAAATACCCTTCCACCTAATTAACTACAAGTGGACAATAATTTTCTGACTATATAATGATGAAATCATCTTTGTTTTCTTTTGTTGTCCCTTCAGACTAGTCCAGAATCCGTCAAAATGTATGTTATATGTTGTTAGTTATAAATCTTATTTGCTGTGTGATTCTTTAAAAATATAGTGGAACTTCTTACTGATGAATATTTTAAATATATTATATATGTATGCATGTCTTTTCATATCTAAAATGTAGAGGAATCTTTGGACAATATTTTTTATGTGAAAGGAAAAGCCATTACCTTAATGGGAAACTTTGGTAGTAGATATAAACCCACTTTCTGGGTTTGCTAATAGATTTCCTTGAAACACTTAATTAAATAGTTCCTTAAAATATTCTTCAATATCCCACTGTATATATCAGCACCTAATCCTGGGATTACTCACATATTGAATTTAATCAGCATACTGTTTTCATGCTTGCATGGAATTATTTGTTTTATATTTTTACTATACACCTTTACAAAGATAAGAGAATACACCCAGGTAAGCAGGGCCGGACTGGGAAAAAAATTAGGCCCGGGCATTTTTCAATCAGAGCGGCCCCCTAAGAAGGGGGCGGGGCCAGAGAGGGTGTGTTTTGTCATCACTAATGACAAGCACGCCCCCTCTCAAAGTGAGCATGTTAGTTCAATGCGCAGAGCCCGCTGAAGAGCTCTGGCATTAGAAAAAGGCCCTGAATTTGTTCTGCGCAGCGCAAGCAAATTTAATTTAAAACATGCTTGCGCTGTGTTTGCTTTTAAATTGTCTCTGGTTTCTCCACAAGTGGGATACCAGAGGACAAAAGGGCCAATAAAGTGCATGGTGCATATGTTTGGAGCCTGTTTGTGGGATTGCGTGTGTGTAGAGTGTGGTGTGGTATTGTGTAAATAGGTCAATTTCATTTGTGTTTGTGGTGTAATATGTGTGGCTAGGGGGCATAGTGTTATAGGGGATGTAGCGAGTGTGTGCATACGGGCTGTAGTGTGTGTGTATAGTTGACGTAGTGTGTGTAGGGGTTGTAGAGAGGGTGTGTTTAGAGAATGTTGTATGTGTTTGCTGACAAGGAATGTAGTGTGTGTATAGGAGATTGTGTGTGTGTGTGTGTGTAGAGGATTAAGAGTGCATATAGGGTAAGGGATCTAGCGTTTATCTGGAGCGTAACGTATGTAGTGGTGCAGTGTGAGGGGTGCTGTAGTGTGTGTGTGTGTGTGTGTGTGTGTGTGTGTATATTTATATTTGTATCCAGTTGTACCCAGCACACACACTCATAAATTGTCAAAAAATGCCGGGTGCATCTTAGCCATAGCCAAAAAACATATAAAATACTCTCAAAAATAAAGGCTTGCACTCACGGTCTGTTGTTAGGATTAAAACACTTCTTCTTTATTCCATATTATTAAAATATAGTTGCTGTCATCTTTGTCGACGTTTCAGCCACATCAGTGGCTTTCATCAGGACCAACTCAGCTCACAAAACTCTTGTGAGTTTTGTGAGCTGAGTTGGTCCTGATGAAAGCCACTGATGTGGCTGAAACATCGACAAAGATGACAGCAACTATATTTTAATAATATGGAATAAAGAAGAAGTGTTTTAATCCTAACAACAGACCGTGAGTGCAAGCCTTTATTTTTGAGAGTATTTTATATTTAGATTTGGACGTATTGTATGTGTGAGGGGCGCAGTGTGTGTATGTATGTAAGAGGGGAGCTGTGTGTGAGGGTGTTTTTTTCTGCCGTCACATTATAGGTTTCTAATTTTCTTTGTTAACTCACTGAGGGTTATTTTATATATTATATAAATATATATATATATATATATATATATATGTGTGTGTGCTGTATATGTGTGGGAGTGTGCTGTGTGTGTGAGTGAGGATGCTGTCTGTCTGAGGGTGCTGTGTGTGAGTGAGGGTGCTGTGTGTGTCTGAAGGTGCTGTTTGCTGTGTGTCTGAGGGTGCTGTGTGTGTCTGTGTGCGCTGTGTATGTGGGTGCACTGTGTCTGGGGGTGTGTTGTGTGTGTCTGGGGGTGTGCTGTGTGTGTCTGAGTGCTGTGTGTGTCTGGGGGTGTGCTGTGTGTGTCTGGGGGTGCTGTGTGTGTCTGGGGGGGCTGTGTGTGTCTGGGGGTGTGCTGTGTGTGTGCTGTGTGTGTCTGGGAGTGCTGTGTGTTTCTGGGTGTGCTGTGTGTGTCTGGGGGTGCGATGTGTGTGTCTGGGGGTGCTGTGTGTGTCTGGGGGTGCTGTGTGTGTCTGGGGTGCTGTGTGTGTCTGGGGGTGTGCTGTGTGTGTCTGGGGGTGTGCTGTGTGTGTCTGGGGGTGTGCTGTGTGTTTCTGGGTGCTGTGTGTGTTTCTGGGTGCTGTGTGTGTGTCTGGGAGTGCTGTGTGTGTGTATGGGGGTGCTGTGTGTGTGTGTCTGGGGGGTGCTCTGTGTGTGTCTGAGGGGGCTGTTAGTGTGAGTGTATTTTGTATTTACATTATTTTTTTTTATTAATAATAAAAAAAAAGTTATATTCCCCTATCCCCCCTCCCCTCCCCATCCCCTCCCCCTTCTTACCTTTAGGGGGTGGGAAGGTTTCCATGGGGGGGTGCCTGATCCCTGGTGGTCCTAGTGGAGGTGGGGCAGATTGCTTAATATCCCCCCTCCCTTCTTACATCAGGCCTGGGAGGGGGGATCCTTACTGCAGCTTCTTTCCCTGGTGGTCCTAGTGGTGAGAGTGAACTCTAGCCTGGAGGCTAGAGTTCACTCTCGCGAGATCTGAGCGTTGCCGCGGTAACCGCGGCAACGCTCAGACCTTGCGAGAGGACCCGGCGGAGCTGCTGGCTAGAGCTCCGCCGGTGTTCTCTCCTGCCTCCCTCCCTCCCTCCCCTGCCGGCGGCCGCATCTCAGTGTCTCTGGGCCGGTGAGGGAGATCTTTGATCTCCCCACCGGCCCATGGAGACACACAGCAGGGCCGGCGCTTGGGTAGCGCTGGCCCTGCAGGGGCTGGCAGGGGAGATCCTCTGATCTCCCCTGCCGGCCTCGGCCCCACGGCCATCGCGGCCCACCGGGCATTTGCCCGGTATGCCCGATGGCCAGTCCGGGCCTGCAGGTAAGATGCTATTGATATTTGATAATAACTCTCTCCATAAAGCGATCATACAGTATTTGAAGCACTTGCATACAAAGTGGTTAGTCCAACGGCTCCTGAGCTTGCAATCTGAAGGTAATAATGGAGGTTGAAACGGTAACAAGGGAGACTTTGTATTTGGTGACATGGCTCATTGGCTTAGATCAATCAGTTGGTGAGTTCAGTCTGCATTCCAGAGTTTTGCTCAGGAGAGCTAATGGAAGTTCCTGCTTATGAACTTCTAGCTCTCCATCAATTTTAGTGGAGGCATAGAGTGTTTCCAGGCGGACCTCAGGTAAGAGGTCAAACTGTGCAAAACTAGTTTGAGTCCTTAATGATGAGAAGATGCCAGCACACTCCTGGTACCTTAACCAATACAACAAACTGTAGTGGTTATGGTGCTTGGTGTGCTCCTTTAAAGTAGTCTACAAAGCCCCAAATCTCTCCCTACGATCTGTTTGACAGTCTTCTTGGAACCCTTGTTGTTTTGACAGCAAAATAGCTACATTTTAAACAAATGTCAGTCAACCTCAGTGGCGGATCTGGGGGGGGGGAGGCAACGGGGCAATTGCCCCCGCCCCCGAGATTCTCCCCTGCCGGCTGCCAGCCCTGCAATGTGCTTGCAGACCGGGGAAGGAGATCAATGAGGCCTGGGAGGGAGAGAGGACCCGGGAGCTCTTACCTGCAGCTCCTCCAGGTCCTCCTCTCGCGAGCATGGAGCGTTGCCGCGGTTACCATGGCAATGCTCCAAATCTCGCAAGAGTGAACTCTAGCCCTGGAGCGCGGGCTAGAGTTCACTCCTACCCCTGGGACCACCAGGGATTCCCCACTGGACCACCAGGGATGGAGAAATGTCCCCCCTCCTCCCAATAAAGATAAGAAGGGAGGGGGGACATAAAGTATATATTTATTTTAATTAAATTACATTAAAAAAAAACTCCCTACCCTCCTTCCCCACCATGCAAACACTGCCCCCATACACACACTACACACACTGCCCCACAAACACTGCCCCCATACACACAGTGCCTCACAAACACTGCCCCATACATGCACTGCACACAGTGCCCCACACACACTGCCCCCATACACACACTGCCCCATGCACACACTACACACACTGCACCATAAACACTGCCCCCATACACAGCTACACACACTGCCCCACAAACACTGCCCCTATACACACAATGCCCCCATACACACACTACACACACTGCCCCCCATACACACACTACACACACTGCCCCACAAACACTGCCCCCATACACACACTGCCCCCATACACACACTACACACACTGACCCTATACACACACTACACACACTGCCCCACAAACACTGCCCCCCATACACACACTACACACACTGCCCCACAAATACTGCCCCCATACACACACTAGACACACTGCCCCCCATACGCACACTACGCACACTGCCCCACAAACACTGCCCCCATACACACACTGCCCCCATACACACACTACACACACTGACCCCATACACACACTACACACACTGTCCCACATCTACTGCCCCCATACACACACTACAGACACTGCCCCACAAACACTGCCCCATACACACACGACACACACTTCCCCCATGCACACACTGCACACACTGACCCACAAACACTGCCCCCATACACACACTACAGACACTGCCACACAAACACTGCCCCATACACACACTACACACACTGCCCCACAAACACTGCCCCATACACACACTACACACACTGCCCTACAAACACTGCCCCATACACACACTACACACACTGCCCCATAAACACTGCCCCATACACACACTACAGACACTGCCCCACAAACACTGCCCCCATACACACACTACACACACTGCCCCACAAACACTGCCCCATACACACACTACAGACACTGCCCCACAAACACTGCCCCCATACACACTACACACACTGCCCCACGAACACTGCCCCCCATACACACACTACAGACACTGCCCCACAAACACTGCCCCATACACACACTACATACACTGCCCCACAAACACTGCCCCCCATACACACACACTGCCCCACAAACACTGCCCCCATACACACACTACACACACTGCCCCACAAACACTGCCCCACAAACACTGCCCCACAAACACTGCTTTCCATACACACACACTGCCCCATACACACACTACACACACTGCCCCACAAACACTGCCCCATACACACACTACAGACACTGCCCCACAAACACTGCCCCATACACACACTGCCCCACAAACACTGCCCCTATACACACACTACACACACTGCCCCCATACACACACTGCCCCACAAACACTGCCCCATACACACACTACACACACTGCCCCACAAACACTGCCCCACAAACACTGCCCTCCATACACACACTGTCCAATACACACACTACACACACTGCCCCACAAACACTGCCCCCATACACACACTACAGACACTGCCCCACAAACACTGCCCCATACACACACTACACATACTGCCCCACAAACACTGCCCCCATACACACACTGCCCCACAAACACTGCCCCCATACACACACTACACACACTGCCCCCCATACACACACTGCCCCATACACACACTACACACACTGCCCCACAAACACTGCCCTCCATACACACACTGCCCCACAAACACTGCCCCCATACACACACTACACACACTGCTCCCCATACGCACACTGCCCCATACACACACTACACACACTGCCCCACAAACACTGCCCTCCATACACACACTGCCCCATACACACACTACACACACTGCCCCACAAACACTGCCCCCATACACACACTACAGACACTGCCCCACAAACACTGCCCCATACACACACTACACATACTGCCCCACAAACACTGCCCCATATACACACTGCCCCACAAACACTGCCCCATATACACACTGCCCCACAAACACTGCCCCCATACACACACTACACACACTGCCCCCATACACACACTGCCCCATACACACACTACACACACTGCCCCACAAACACTGCCCTCCATACACACACTGCCCCACACACACACTACACACACTGCCCCCCATACACACTGCCCCATACACACACTACACACACTGCCCCACAAACACTGCCCTCCATTCACACACTGCCCCACAAACACTGCCTCCATACACACACTGCCACCCTGACATACACTGCCGCACACACTTCACCGCTCACACACACACACACTGCGCCTTTCACACACACTTCACCCCTAACACATACCACTGCTCTTATACCCTATATCCCAGCAGACCCCAGGTAAGTTGTCAAACTGTTCTTAAATGGTTTGACTACTTACTCTGGGATGGGATCCTGGCACTACTGGCGCCATAACTACTACATTGAGCTGTAGTGGTTATTGTGCCTGGATTATTTATTTAAATAATCTACAAGTGCCCCTCCCGAGATCAGGCTCTGAATCCACCACTGGTCTACCTAACTGTTTGGAACTCAAGCAGCCTCAGATTTGCTAACAGCTTCAAATAAGCATACACAGGGCTTCATTCTCAGAAATTATATTATATTCTCACTTCTGTTAACCAATGTTTACATGATGACATATTGAGACACATTCATTTTAAGACAAGCATATACATCAAGTTCTCAGGGATCTTATTGTGGTTTCTGTCTGAACTGAATATTACTAGTTCAAAATAGCTTGTGTTTTATTGCAAGATCAACATTATCCTCTGATCAGCTGTTGATTCCTATTTGTTTTACTGCCCACCTGCTGCCTGGGCTAAATTAATAGCTACCATATCAACAGGATACTAAATAGCTTTCGAGATGGTTAAAGGCTAAAGCAATGTAATGTCTAAAACTTTATATTTTCTCTATAATAAACTTCAATAAGTAAAAGAAGAATTCTTATACTAAAGTAAGTTGTGAACATGTATGAAACAGAGATTGAGAAAGTTTTAAGCATACTTGATTTTTTTCACAGGGACAATTAAAATTGTACATATGATTTTGAGTCCTAAATATAAATAGGAATGCAATGTCTCCTCACACTTACATGTGTTTGGGTTCCAAGTTAGGCTTATATTGAAATATATATAATATATATATATATATATATCAAAAGTTAAACATAAATTAAAATTTCGCAAACAGAGTAAAAACTTATGTGTAAGGTTATATAATGAACTTAATATTCAAATTATCAATATTAACTGTATAAAGGATAACTAAATGCTATGCAATGTTATAAAATCCATCACTTTGTATAAACTGTGTAAACATGACAAACTAACATTGCGTAAATGTACAGGAAACTTAGGAATTATTTGATAGAATAAAACTTATAGACAGCAAACAAAAAAGCCAAAATGATAGAATGCCAACATTTTAGATTTTGATTTTTTTCATTTTGCAATAATGTTTGATGGCTTGTTTTGCTTACTATTAGTAGATTAATCACAATGGTTATATGTTGTATTTAAAGCTGTCTCTGTCCAGGAGTGGATTTGGAAGGTCGATGTTTGGCAGGGGGACATATACCCCCAGTGCCTCTAGTATATAAAACTCAATACTAAATATATAATGAAACAATATTCTTATTAGTAATTATTATTATATTCCAGTCATTGCATTGTGATGTAATAATATGCTGGTTTGGTTTCAAATTGTATAATTTGTTGGTAGTTGCCTCTCACAATCTTCCTGGTTACATGTAGCCAGCCCTCCCTTCTGTTAGAGAAATGATAAAAGGATATTTAGCAGTTATATGGAAGTGAAAATAATTGACTATCTCTGAGTCATTCATATCATTTTCCGTTCAAATATAAAATCTTAACTTAACATGTACTATAGCTCTAAACTAAGATACTTAACCCTAAAAACAAACAAAACTGACAAATCTTAGTTTTCCTGGTGCGACTTCTTATTCCTAAAATTAATAAGAATGGTGCTAAATAGTGATGTACCGAACTGTTCGCTGGCGAATAGTTCCCGGCGAACATAGCGTGTTCGTGTTCGCCAAGGCGGGCGAACACATGCGCGGTTCGATCCGCCCCCTATTTGTCATCATTGACTAAACTTTGACCCTGTGCCTCACAGTCAGAAGACACATTCCAGTCAATCAGCAGCAGACCCTCCCTTCCAGACCCTCCCACCTCCTGTACAGCATCCATTTTAGATTCATTCTGAAGCTGCATTCTTAGATAGAGGAGGGAAAGTGTAGCTGCTGCTCATTTGATAAGGAAATGTATAGCTAGGCTAGTGTATTCAGTGTCCACTACAGTCCTGAAGGACTCATCTGATCTCTGCTGTAAGGACAGCACCCCAAAAAGCCCTTTTTAGGGCTAGAACATCAGTCTGCTTTTTTTTTTGTAATTTAATTGCAGTTGCCTGCCAGCTTCTGTGTCAGGCTCACAGTGGATACTGTGCCCACTTGCCCAGTGCCACCACTCATATCTGGTGTCACAATAGCTTGCATTTAAAAACCAAAAATTTTTTTCACTGTAATAGATTGAATAGCAGTTAGTTGTCTGCAAGCGTCTGTGTGCCAGGCCAACAGCGTGTACTCTGCCAGTGCACAGTGCCACTCATATCTGGTGGCACAATAGCGTGCATTTAAAAAACCCAAAACTTTTTTTTCACTGTAATAGATTGAATAGCAGTTAGTTGTCTTCAAGCGGGTGTGTCAGGCCTACAGCATATACTCTGCTAACCTCTGCAAGTGCACATTGCCACTCATATCTGGTGTCACAATAGCGTGCATTTAAAACCAAAAAACTTTTTTCACTGTTATAGATTGAATAGCTGTTAGTTGTCTTCAAGCGGGTGTCAGGCCTACAGCGTGTACTCTGCCAACCTCTGCAAGTGCACATTGCTACTCATATCTGGTGTCACAATAGCGTGCATTTAAAGCCAAAAAACTTTTTTCACTGTTATAGATTGAATAGCAGTTAGTTGTCTTCAAGCGGGTGTGTCAGGCCTACAGCGTGTACTCTGCCAACCTCTGCAAGTGCACATTGCCACTCATATCTGGTGTGACAATAGCGTGCATTTAAAACCCAAAAACTTTTTTCACTGTTATAGATTGAATAGCAGTTAGTTGTCTTCAAGCGGGTGTCAGGCCTACAGCGTGTACTCTGCCAACCTCTGCAAGTGCACATTGCCACTCACATCTGGTGTGACAATAGCGTGCATTTAAAACCCAAAAACTTTTTTCACTGTTATAGATTGAATAGCAGTTACTTGTCTTCAAGCGGGTGTGTCAGGCCTACAGCGTGTACTCTGCCAACCTCTGCAAGTGCACATTGCCACTCATATCTGGTCTCACAGTAGCTTGCACACATAGTACCACTAATCCCCCCAAAAAATGACAGGCAGAGGTAGGCCACCCCGCAGGGTCGTCGTGGTCGTGGTGCTGTGATTCCCTTTTGCCCTAGAATAATGCCCAATTTTCAGAGGCCACGTACCCTGAACCTGAAAAGTTCTGAGGACATAGTTGACTGGCTAACACAGGACACCCAATCTTCTACAGCTTCCGCTCGGAACCTTGACGCACCATCCTCCTCCAGCTTAGCTTCGGGCACCTCTCAAGATACCACTCACCCGCCTGCCGCCACCACCAAAACAAGCACCACAGCCGCTTCACTTTATCTGTCAGAGGAGTTATTTACACATCCGTTTGAAGAAATGAGTGATGCACAACCATAATTGCCAGAGGATGTAGATAACAGGGATATGTCTCAGTCAGGCAGCATTACACACATGGACGTACGGTGTGATGATGATGATGTTGTACCCGCTGCTGCTTCCTTTGCTGAGTTGTCAGATACAAGTGAAGCGGTTGATGATGACGATGCATCCATGGATGTCACGTGGGTGTCCGCTAGAAGAGAAGGAGAACAGGGCGAAAGTTCAGATGGGGAGACAGAGAGGCGGAGGAGACGGTATAAGCAGAAAGTGCCTGAAATGTTACCGAATTAACGCAAGTCGGAAAGGATGCAGCAGTTCCAAAATAAATTAAAAAGTATGCTTTACACAGCGTATAAGGGTGATGTCACAGCACAACGGGAATCTAACAGGGGAAGAGGTGAAAGTAATCCTCCTCCTCCCACGACCACGCCGGCAAGGACAGGACGCTTTACAGACGTGTTGTTGATGGAGGACATGCGGAGCTTTTTAAGTCCTACGCATCGCCACAGCCCTTCGGGGTCCACCCTCAGAGAACGACTCGACCAACAGGTAGCAGACTACCTCGCCTTAACTGCAGATATCGACACTCTGAGGAGCGATGAACCCCTTGACTACTGGGTGTGCAGGCTTGACCTGTGGCCTGAGCTATCCCAATTTGCGATAGAACTTCTGGCCTGCCCCGCTTCAAGTGTCCTGTCAGAAAGGACCTTCAGTGCAGCAGGAGGTATTGTCACTGAGAAGAGAAGTTGCCTAGGTCAAAAAAGTCTAGATTACCTCACCTTTATTAAGATGAATGAGGGATGGATCCCGAAGGGACTGACAGTGGGCGATACATTCGACTAAAAAAGGCCTGATGAGGGGGACGTAACAGGGATTAAACTGATAAGAATAGTACTACTTAACACACCACTCCTATCTGGTGGCACATTAGATTGCACGCGCAGTGCACCAAATTTGAAGTAGGAGGACCGACCAAGTATCTTTTTCCATCTCCCATTTCCTAAAATCGATGCCATATACACGTCCCCTGATAGGGGACCTAACAGGGATTAAACTGATAAGAATAGTACTACTTAACACACCACTCCTATCTGGTGGAACATTAGATTGCACGCGCAGTGCCCCAAATTTGAAGTAGGAGGACCGACCAAGCATCTTTTTCCATCTCCGGTTCCTAAAATCGATGCCATATACACATCCCCTGATAGGGGACGTAACAGGGATTAAACTGATAGGCATAGTACTACTTAACACACCTTATAATAATGCAGAGAGAGGCAATGCAGAGAGAGGAGTCCGAAGAAGAGGAGTCAGAGGAGGAAGGTGGCTTTGAGGAGGTGGAAACCAAACACAGCAGGCGTCCCAGGGGGCTTGTTGTCACCTTTCGGGGACTCTTGGTGTTGTACGTGGCTGGGTTGAGGAAGAGAGACCTTCAATGACATCAGTGAGGACAAGGAACGGGACATGGCTAGCTTGGTATCCAACCTTGTGCAAATGGGGAGTTTGCGGTTGTGCAAATGGACTGTTTGCGGTTGTTTGCAGTGCGTTAAACGGGGAGTCTGGTCTGTCACTGTGAAGTGGGCATAACCCTTACACTACCTGATCGATACAACATCATACCTGATGTTTTAAAGCACGTTATTCCAAACAATGTAGGAATGTTAGGTGATTTATGCCCTTTATGGATTAAAACCAGACCCTGCATCAACTATGTAATTTGCCATGGGAGTTTTGCCATGGACCCCCCTCCGGCATGCCACAGTCCAGGTGTTAGTCCCCTTGAAACAACTTTTCCATTACTATTGTGGCCAGAAAGAGTCCCTGTGGGTTTTAAAATTCTAAAATTTTATGTTCGCGACATCTCTATTTAGGATCTTTATTTGTAATCTATGATATGGTTTTCTAGTAACAATAAGTGTAGCTGGACTTAAAGGGGAAGTGAAAATAATATAGAGGAATGAGAGTTAAAAAGGAGAATATTAAATAGAGGGTTAGGAAATATGCCTTAAATAGGTTACTTAGGTAATAACACCTATAACAGAAAATATAGGACAAGGGGAGAAAGCAGAAGCTATAAGCAAGATTATTGGTAAGTATATAGAGGAATACCAAAAATAGAGTTAGGCAATATGCCCCAGACAGGTTATTAGGTAACAGGAAAACCTATAAGTGAGATTATAGGTAACAGGTAGTAGGAGAACCTATAAGCAAGGTTATAGGGTAAATATAGTGAAGGAAAACCTATCAATGAAAATATAGGTTACAGGTAAACAAATATAATACGAGAGAACTGAACAGAATATGAAGGTTTTAGAAACCTCTTTTGTTTGGATGAAGTACTGCAGATTTCAGGTAATTTTAACAGTCATTCAGGATAGTTGCAAAATAACAAGAATGTTTGTATTATCTAAGTTGATAACGTAGATAAGGTAGGTGTAAAGTAGGTTTGAAACAAACTGCAATATTTACCTTGCAGGGTTAACTCCTCCTCTAGTGGCTGTCTACTAGACAGCCACTAGAGGGCACTTCAGTGTTTATAGCACACGAAAAGCTATAGTGCTGGACGTCCTCACACTATGTGAGGACCTCCAGCGTCACTGAAATCCCCATAGGAAAGCATTGAAAGTATTTTTTAATGCTTTCCTATGGGGAGGTCTGCTCCGCGCATGCTCAATGACCGCCGCGGGGGAGGAGCGTGGGCGGACCCTGAACCAGCGCCGATGCAGTTAAGTCACTGAAGGGGTTTTAACTACTTCAGCAACTTGGGATGGGGGGTGGGAGGGTGAGGAGACCTGCAGTGCCAGGAAAACAGTTAGTTGTTTTGCCTCTCACAGAGTCTTTCAATGCCCCTGACAGTGCCTTTTAATGCCCCTCACAGAGAATTTCAATGCCATCAGTATTTCAATGCCCCTGACAGAGCCTTTTAATGTCCCTTATAGAGCCTTTTAATGACCCTAACAGAGCCTTTCAATGTCCCTACCTAACAGAGCTTTCTATGACAATAACAGAGCTTTAACTTACAGGTCCACTCTCTTTCACTCCTCTACCACAAGTGATAGAAAATGGCTGACGGCAGGGCTGGCTGGCTGGCTGGCAGCTGGGCGGGCTCTCTCATGGCCGAGCTAAGTGGTTGGCTGATGGCAGGGCGGGTGACAAGGCGGGCCCTAGGGCAGGCTCTGATGGCAGGGCTTACTAATAACCAACTTCATAGTAATAGTTGGTCCCATATAGCAATGAAGGGGGTCATTATGTACGTGGAGATCTTTAAGATTCTTGTTCCTTCGCTAACTTATAACTGTTTAGTAATCCCCAGTGTTTATTGATAACTTCCCTGAACTGATTGATTGTTTGAATGATTGATTGGACCAAGGCAAATAACAACCATATATTGAAAAGGTGAGTGCCAAGTATCTCTCTCTCTCTCTCTCTCTATATATATATATATATATATATATATATATATATATATATATTACTGTGGATCTGTGCCAGGGCTCTAGATTATCCAATTTGATTGTAAGTCCATTAAAAATGGTTGACGTTTCATGCCCTCTAGAGGACTTTTATCAGAATCAAAGATACAATAGCATCAAGTAATAAGCATATATAGAAGATACATAAATGAATATCATTATTTTCATGTTTTCAAGACAAGGAGCCTTTTTCCAACTTAGATTACAATGATTACTTATCATGCAGGGTGCTGCAGTGGTTGTGGTGCTTGGAGTATTCCTTTCAACCTTCTCTTTGTAGAAAATCGATACTATTATACTTTATGGCAGAATAATGAGTACTTCCATAAAGAGAATGATGTTAATGCCCTGTATTTACACTTTAGAATATATCCACATTTACAGAATAGTACTCTGGTAAGAATATATCGTAAGTATAATAAGACCTAAAGGATTAAATTTCAGCACTGAACCATTTGCATTAGACAATTTTTCTTTTGAGAGTGCTCTTGGCTCATTAACGTAGTTATAAATGGCTATTAAAGGGGAACTGTCACATCCTAGAATTTTACATATTGTCTTTACTTATCCCATATGACCTGAATAATAGTACATGATCAATAATGCAATATTTTGCTGCAATAATGGCAACATGTAGAACTGCACAATATGCTGGTGATTTAGTAAAACATAATTAGCATTAGTACAGAAGAAAATGTACATGGTGAACTAACATATATGACTTGGTTTTCAAGGTCTGGTGACAAGAAAATGCTAAACAAATGCAGAGAAGCATCACTTGTAGATGGCAAACTGGGGACTGTAAATCTCCAAAATATGTCTAATAAGGATGATGAACACTTGAATATAATATCCTTAAGGAACAGAAAGAAGTCAAGTGTTAAATTGACATCTCAGTTGGCAGTAGGCTGAAGTGTCACTATCCATCCATCAAAGTGTGAAGGTCATGCATGATGGAAGGCCTTAAAGGGACATCCCATGGAGAATATATCACCCATTTTAATGTACATGTTAGAAAATGTGCAAACATTTTTAAAAATATTTTAAAATGACTTACCTCTAAATGTCTATATTTAGCTGTTTTTCCCAGTGCTCTGGCCTCCGTCCTTTGAAGTTCCCATCAAAAACAAGATGTGACTGATATCTAATTATGGTTGTTATGAGACAATCAGTGAGCAAGTCACACATGCTCACGCACACCAATTTCTCATTGAAATGAGTGACTGACCATTTGCAAGTGTGCAATACTGGCTTCAGTACAAAAAAAATTAACGAGAACAGCGTCATAATCTCAATTACCAAAAATAAATGCTCAAAAGCTTCAGTTCACTTGCTTAAGCCGGGATCTAAAACTACCCCCCCCCCCCCCCCCCCCCCCAAGATGTTGTTAGTCTACAGTTTGCAAAATTCTTTAAATGCATCAGGATCATGGTACTTATAATTTAGCATAATCTGGGGGCATGGAGTTCAAAATGCCTGTTCTTGAGAGTTTGATTTTTTTTTTTTATTATGTAGCTCAGATGGTAGATCTGTACATTGTTCATCTGCTACTGCCCCATTAAGTTCAATAAGAAAAGCTGTAAGTTTTTCTTTGTTTTTTTATAAAAACATGATCAGCTTCAGAAGAACACTATATGTCAGGAATACAAATGTGTTTTCCTGACACTATGGTATTAAGAATGCAGTTTATGCCCCCTTGGCACTCTTTAACTTACCTTTTTACCTGCACCGCACGGGTCTGCCGCAGCTGGCTCCACCTCTGCTCCAACTCCTTAGATGAGATCATCAAAATTGAATTGGATCACTGCATCTCTATGAGGAACGTCCAGCGTCTCCATGCAGTGCGTAGATAGGCTGAATGTCAGTGCTGCACTGACCCAAGAAGCAACTTTGGTTGCAACTTTAGTGGGTTTCTGAGTGACCACAGAGGTGTAACTAGCCAGCAATGTAAACATTTTTTACTGAAATAACTTGAGTAATGTTGCACTGAGAAATGATTAATTGATCCAGACTTTATGCCAATAATAATCAATATGTTCTTAGGATGTACAGACCTGTGCATTGTTACCATAAGAAATGATGACTTGATATGGCCTTTGTGACAATAATTATGAAAACTCCCTTCACAGTTTAAAGGTTCTATTATTATCCCGCTCTTAACCTCTTTCATTCATTATATTAACATTTCATGTACATTGTCAGGATTATTTACTAAGTGAGAATTTAAAGGGAATTCAAATTAAATTTAATGGGACACTATAGTCACCCAGACCACTTCAGCTCAATGAAATGGTCTGGGTGCCAGGTCCCTCAGGTTTTAACCCTTCACATGTAAACAAAGCAGTTTCAGAGAAACTGTCTTCCTGACATCCGCTAGAGGCAGAACGTCCATAGGAAAGCATTGAGAAATTGCTGCTCATGCACATTCTGCTCCACTCGGGAGCTGGCGTCGGCGGGGGGAGGAGAGGTCACCAGCACCAAGGGAGCCCGGCGCTGGATTAAGGTAAACTGCTTAAGGGGTTTTAGCCCCTTTAGCGCCACGGGAGGGGGACCCTGAGGGTGAGTGTCCTCCAAGGATGGCACAGTGTCAGGAAAACGGGTTTGTTTTCCTGACACTATAGTGATCCTTTAAGGACAGGGAAACTGAACTGAAAGCATAACTGACTTTGATAATTTTTCCAGTTCCGCCATTTTCATGTTAAATTTGAAATTCATTTTGAATTCACTTTGAATTCTCACTTTAGTGAATGACCCTGTATGTTCAAATATTTTATCCTACAAATCTTTCACCAGTAATCTTTAATCTTTGAATGGTAATATACGAGACTTCACTTTTATATGGTATAGTCAGTAAATCACACATGCAGCCATAAATCTACCCTTGTTGTAATAGATATGTCTAAATAAAATTATGACCATATAACCAAAGTCTCTGGTATAGAATTAAAGGGCTCTTTTATTTCTGATAAACCTGCATAAAAGAGTAACCTATTTCCTAATGATAATTTTGTTCTAGATTTGTTCCAGGTTTTTTTTTTTCTAATGACAGGAAACAATTATCAGAAATTGTGCTTTACTGTAGCAAAATCATACAATAATAATATTTATTATTATTATTATTATTATCATCATCATAGTTGTTATAGTTATGGTTTCAAGATGACATTTATTCTGTAAAATAGAAACTTTCAAAAGTAATGTGGTTGGGCGGGGCCTGATCGCTGAGCTGAACAAACGCAACCTGCATCAGCTCCTTGACACTACTTCTTATTAAACCGTGTTTAAGTCACTGATCTAAGTCCAAAATTGTCAAGAGCCACTACTAGCCTGCATCTGGAGTCTTCTGGGTATCTCTACATCTGAGTGGCCTAGGCGAGAGAAGCAGCTGGTTTCCGGAGCCAGTTGGTTGGGGCCTATACTGCATACAATCAGAGCCCCATACTATCCCCTCCCCCAACCCTTGGTCTGCGCGGATTATCCCACTGTTCTCTTGTGAGAATACCCTGCTGAGGCAGGCCCAAACGGTGTTGATGAGAATCCAGGGAGCTGACGCATTTTGGTGGAAGCTGAGACATCGAGAGCGAAAGTCTGCTCAACAGGAATAGAGTGCCCACTCACCTCATGTGCTGCCTCCAAGTCCCCATTGTAGGCCTGCGGCTCTCACTATGAAGAGGGACCAAGCCTGGAGGCAGGGAGAGCAGCTTCCCCCATCTGATCGCTGGTCAGAACAAAGGCAAGATTCACTGTGGCCCAAATCTGAGACTCCCTGGGAGGCTGAGATGCCAAAGGGAAATCTGGGGGCTACATGGATCCTGTTCCATCAAACACGGAAGGCCTGAGGTATTTCTCCATACTACAGGACTGTGTTCTACCCCTTGAGGGCATAGGCTGAAACTGCCTCTCACTTAATTATCGTAACAATGCTTAGGTGGAGATTTTCATTGTGCTTTTATGCTGCATTCATTGGTGATATTTTCTTTTTTCTTTCTATTCTTATGATGGTCTATTTGTTACTCCTCTGCCCTCACTTAAATACATCTACTAGTCAACTCGGGGGTCATCCCATGGGGATCATAATGTTAGATGATCATCAGTTCTCAAAGTGCTGGAACCCTTATATATCTATGTGTTTCTACCTCTTGCATATTGGACCATTTGTGCTTGATTTATTCTTAAAAAATGCGGCACTGTCTAGCTGAATATGTCAATTAATGATGTCTTTGTTGCTTACAACTAAATGTAAGGATGTATACCTGATATTTCGTGGCTTGTATAACAATTTATGTCTCAATAAAAAATTGATTTACAAAGGTAATGTAATCTTTTTAGCCAGCTGTGAGTTGTTGTCTTTGAAATGTGTAAATCTTTCCTGATGTAGTACACATACCCTTCTAAACTAAAATCCAGTTTTATAGGTTTAATGAATAATGGTACGATATAGTGCATATTTTAATAGTTACCACAATAATCGTGGTTTAATGTTTTGTCCCACCTATGTCCAATTGACCCCATTAAACCTTAATCCATGTCCTACTTATATTCATCTAATTATGCTACTTATCTGTTTTATTCTTAAACTTTTTTACAATTAATTCATTGAAAGTCAACCAATATTTTAATTATTCAAGTCAGTTTCATTTTTGTGTATGATAATACCTAACTGACCAATGTAAACCATTGACTGACATTGTGTTTTGCTGAAACTCATCTATTACCAAGTACTTATTATATAAAATTCTCCTAATAACCAATTAATTAATAAGATTAATAAGTGTATAATGTTTTTCACTGGGAGTTATAGGGACTCTACACTATCTCAGTACAAAATAAATACTGTTTAGTAGCTATTTCCCTCATGATAATATGCATGCATAAAAGGACCTGCAACATTCTTGCCTGCTACCTTTCTAATGCTATAATATGCCATTGATTGAATTGATTGAAGGCATTCTCTTGGTGCATTCAATCAAAAGTAAATAGGTGGTGTGAGACTGTAGAACAAAACCCACACAATGCTGGATATAGAGCTACAGTGTGCCTGGAAGTAAAAAAAAAAATGATGATGGATCAAATGAGAGAAGTTGAGGTTGCATTTATATTATCATAATAGTAATGAAACCCATGTGTGGTATATAGTAAAACTACTGTAGTCCACATGACCTCTGGTCCCTCTATCACATCACTTTGAGAGTACACAAACAATATAAAAATCAGCTTCTTCCAGGGACACACACATTCCAAATCTTTACCTATCAGGACCTAAAAGTCAATTCTATTTTTAATTTTATTTTCCTTAGACCTCTTGTATCCTAATAATTATATAAGCACCCACTTGCTAATTGTGTTTATTTATATTATCTTTACTTCCTTGTGTCGGATTTCTTAAGATGGATTGGATTGGCTATGTCTCATTATGGGGTATTATAGCAGTTTGACTGTTTTAATTACCCCGCAAAGGTCTACCATTTGTGAAAGTAAACATTTCAGGGTATCTCACTTTAAAACCTTAAATAGTTAAGAAAAATTCAGTATTTATATAAAATATATATTTATCTAGTTATACATAGCTGGCTGAGGAAGCTTCCATAAGCAAAACGCGTTTTGGCAATTGGCAACAATCATCTCTAACATTGTAGAGAAGTATAAATACTGAAGTTATCTTAACTATTTATTATTTTAAAGTTTGGAAATAACAGGTTTCTATTTGGTTCATTCTGTGTCCAGCCTGGGTCTGCAGCTTCAACATTCCTCCATAGGGGATGTGTCACCCCACAAATTGACACCAAGCCTTCTAACTTCAGAGCCAGGATTTTAAGACTCTTTTCGATGTGAGCGTAACATTGAAATACCTCCTAAGTGGATAAGCCCCATACATACTACACTGTTATTATTTTCCTCTCTCTTCTGTATCTTGAGATCTTCATATCCCTCAGAGGGAAGGTGTAATGCTGCCTAAAGAACATAGTACAATCTACTAAGTCAGTATTTACCAGCTCTTGTCCATGTGAGTGGTTGAAAATTACTATCCACCACAATTGCAATATTAAGTACCATCTGCACTGTATTTTGAATGTATCCTCTTGATGTATACCCCCCCATCTATTTTAAGTTTTTCAATGTGGGAAAGAGGGTATTCCCACAGGAGTGTTTTAGAGCTGCTCTTGATCACTATTATTTTGTTTTAAGTGCTAATTGATGGACACACTTCATCACTTAGGAGATCACTTTGTTTATCCTCTATAAAGATAACAGATATACAGTGTACAGGGTCCCAACTGTTACAAAAGATAGATAGATAAAGGAACAGTGGTATTCCTGCTGAGAAATGCATGATTTGGGTGCACGTCCCAGTTCCCTTTTTTCCATGGATAGAATTATGGTAAAATACAACCAATCAGTGGCGTACATACCAGGGTCGCAGGGGTCGCGGCTGCGACCGGGCCCGGCCCACCAGGGGGCCCGGCCGCCCCTGCGACCCGGTATGTACGCTCTGGGCCAGCCTCTTCTCCGGGGGGCCCAGGAGCCGGCCACCACCGGGCCCCCCGAGGCTGGCCCTGCTTACACCCGGCGGGCAGTCAGTCTGGCCGGTGCGCGAGGGAGCACTCTCCCCTGAGTGCTTCCTCTTCAGCTCCCTTGCGCACCGCACTGATACCGGAGCCGGAAGATGACGTCATCCTCCGGCGCCGGTATCAGTACACGGCGCGCGAGGGAGCTGAAGAGGAAGCACTCAGGGGAGAGTGCTCCCTCGCGCACCGGCCAGCCTGACTGCCCGCCGGGTGTAAGCAGGGCCAGCCTCGGGGGGCCCGGTGGTGACCGGCCCCCCAGGAGCCCAGCACCACTGGACCCCAGGGAATCCCCTCAGCACTCCAAAAGGTAAGGAGGCTGGGGGGGATTAAATAAAAAAAAATGTGTTAGTGTGTGTGTGTGTGTGTGTGTGTGTGTGTGTGTTACTCTGAGTGTTAGTGTGTGTGTGTGTGTTACTCTGAGTGTTAGTGTGTGTGTGTGTGTTAGTGTTACTCTGAGTGTTAGTGTGTGTGTGTGTGTGTGTGTGTGTTAGTGTTACTGTGAGTGTTAGTGTGTGTGTTAGTGTTACTGTGTGTGTTACTGTTACTGTGAGTGTTAGTGTGTGTGTTACTGTGAGTGTTACTGTGAGTGTTAGTGTGTGTGTTAGTGTTACTGTGAGTGTTACTGTGAGTGTTAGTGTGTGTGTTAGTGTGAGTGTTAGTGTGAGTGTTAGTGTGAGTGTCAGTGAGTGTGTGTCTGCTAGTGAGTGTCAGTGAGTGTGTTACTGTGTGTGTCTGTTACTGAGTGTGTTTGTGTTAGTGAGTCTGTTTGATGTCTGTTAGTGAGTGTGTGTTTGTCAGTGAGAGTGTATGTTTTGTAAGTGAGTATGTATGTCTGTCGCTGAGTGTGTCTCTGTCAGTAAATGTGTGTGTCTTTTAGCTAGTGTGTATGCGTCTGTTCGTGAGAGTGTGTGTGTGTCTTCAGCAGTTACCTTTCTCCAGCGCCGGACTCCCTTGGCGCTGGGGATCCCTCCGCCGCTCAGCTCCGAATACGCATGCACGGCAAGAGCCGTGCGCGCATTCAAACCGCCCATAGGAAAGCATTACTCAATGCTTTCCTATGGATGTTCAGTGTCTTAGAATTGCGGAAGCTCCTCTAGCGGCTGTCAGTGAGACAGCCGCTAGAGGCTGGATTAACCCTCAGTGAAACATAGCAGTTTCTCTGAAACTGCTATGCTTTTAGCTGCAGGGTTAAAACTAGAGGGACCTGACACCCAGACCACTTCATTGAGCTGATGTGATCTGGGTGTCTGTAGTGGTCCTTTAACCCCTTAAGGACACATGACATGTGTGACATGTCATGATTCCCTTTTATTACAGAAGTTTGGTCCTTAAGGGGTTAAGTGTGTGTGCATCTGCATGCACTGGTGTACATACCGCGGTCGCAGGGGTCTGCGACCAGGTGCCCGCCGTCATGTGTTGCGGCCCCGGCCTGCTGAGTAAGCGTGCGGGGGGGGGGGGGCCCACGGATCAATTTTCGCACCGGGGCCCCATAGGTCATGTGTACGCCACTGCAACCAATGATCAGTTAAGATGGCATGCCAGGTAGAGGGAAGGTGGGAGATGTCTAATGCAATCTAAATATACATAATTAAAAACTTAAATACCATACATTAAAGTGTTTGACAGAAACTTTCACACCAGTAGGTGGCCATTTGTAGTACTATTTCAAATTGGGATTTTGGTCCAATCGCCAGTAACTTGGACTTTTTTTTTTTTTGGAGCAGACAGCTTGTTATACTGCACTGGCTGACCAGCTCAAGGTTGTTTTTAGCGGTAATTTGCATAAATTCCTGCTGCTCATAAGGTGTAGCGGTCACTGTGGAGGGGAGAGGCGGCTGATCTCTGTGCCTGACACATGCTGTCTCCTGGAATCGAAGCCCCACTACCCCCTTCTCTGGATCGGCGGTTATGATCCTTACCTCTGCCGGATGCTTGTGGTGCTGCCAAGACTCCAGCTGTATCCATGTATGGTGCTCAGAAAATGGGGGATACCAAGTGCTCCAGGATACACATGGGGAGAAGCCCAGACTTTTGATTAAGCTGGACTTTCTTTTCGATACATTCTAGTGAAAACTGCAGCCCAGATTTCCTGTTTGCAACTTAAGAACTGCCAAGATACTTACCGGCCCAACTGCTTTGAGGTCCTGGTGATTGCCTATAGGCCCTATTGCGGCCCACATCAGGCAGCATAAACAACATCGACAATGCTAGAGGAAAGCTGCACACAGGCACCCGTTGCAACAGGGTACCTTCCCGTCAGATCAGGGGCCTCCCAGACGGGATGACATACGGAATGCTACACACCGCCTGACCTACCATAAGATATTTTGAAACGTATCGCCTTTTTCACTGGACCTACAGATTAGTACGGTCGGAGGGGACTGTACCATACCCACAGAGGGAATAGGCTGACTGCTAGTTTGGGCCCTTTACTGAATGTTTATCCACGGCCTTTGGATTACCATTGCAGCATGTTCAACATTACTCCATGCCTAATCTCGATATAATCTGATGCTTGGTGTTCTCCTACTTGATCATTTGGACATTTCCTCTATATCCCTGGTATACTTACTCTGCTCCTGTATACCAAGCTTTTTTACTACATTACGGTCTACTTCTGTACAGTTTACATCAATTTAGCATGGCTATTGCTCAATATGTTGTATTAAACAGCCAAACCATTTTAATATAAAAGACTGCTATTTCACTTTTGACCCCATATATATATATATATATTAAAGTCTACAAGTCCATAAATAAGAAGTGACTTCTATAGTTCCAACTATAGTTCTGGTCAACAATGTTCTAGCTATTGAGTTGAAATAGGAAGGAACCACCAGTTAAAAACACTTTATGTTAGCTGATGTATTTAACTTTTTCTAATTTTAATGACATTTATTCTACATTTTAGAGTAAAATTTCTTTATAGGACTCATCACAAACTGTAAAAAGCATAACACCTCTTTAGATATTTTTCCATACATTTTTTCTGAATTTCCATATAGCCATACATTATCGTACTCATTCAAAATACAATTCAGAAATTAGAATGGATTGCTTTATATCCTGAAACTACCCTGGCAATTTATTTCTGATAATCATAAGGTAAACACAAGCAACATAATACATGCAAAATATATAGTATGTTGGTAATTTATTTTATGTTGTAAGGTTTTTCAAGCAATGCCATCAATGACTTCTATAGTTTTGTTAACTATGTACATACAAACTGCAATAGTTCTGTTGGAATACGTTCAAATCAGAAGTCATCTATCCCATATAGTACATCATTATTAACAATTTCCCATTCTACTTCTAATTTTCTCTAATAGTACACACAGAGGCGGCTCTAGACTTTATGAGGCCTTAGGCGAAACGCAAACATGAGGCCCCACTAACAAAAAAGTGTCACATATACACATTGATGCACTGTCTACCTGTGTATGTGCCTGAGAGTGTGTCTGACAGAGAGTATCCTTGTGTGTGCGAATGTATGTCTCTGTGAGCATGTTTGTGTTTTTGTCTGAGACCCTATGTGTATGGGGTAGCTGATGGTGAGAGGGAGCGGGGGGTGTGATGGTGAGAGGGAGCGGGGGGTGTGATGGTGAGAGGGAGCAGGGGGGGGTGATGGTAATGTGAGAGGGAGCGGGGGGTGATGGTAATGTGAGAGGGAGCGGGGGGTGATGGTAATGTGAGAGAGAGCGGGGGGTGATGGTAATGTGAGAGGGAGCGGGGGGTGATGGTAATGTGAGAGGGAGCGGGGGGTGATGGTAATGTGAGAGGGAGCGGGGGGTGATGGTAATGTGAGAGGGAGCGGGGGGTGATGGTAATGTGAGAGGGAGCGGGGGGTGATGGTAATGTGAGAGGGAGCGGGGGGTGATGGTAATGTGAGAGGGGGTAATGCGAGAGTGAGGGGGTAATGCGAGAGTGAGGGGGTAATGCGAGAGTGAGAGGGGGTAATGCGAGAGTGAGAGGGGGTAATGCGAGAGTGAGAGGGGGTAATGCGAGAGTGAGAGGGGGTAATGCGAGAGTGAGAGGGGGTAATGCGAGAGTGAGAGGGGGTAATGCGAGAGTGAGAGGGGGTAATGCGAGAGTGAGAGGGGGTAATGCGAGAGTGAGAGGGGGTAATGCGAGAGTGAGAGGGGGTAATGCGAGCGTGAGAGGGGGTAATGCGAGAGTGAGAGGGGGTAATGCGAGAGTGAGAGGGGGTAATGCGAGAGTGAGAGGGGGTAATGCGAGAGTGAGAGGGGGTAATGCGAGAGTGAGAGGGGGTAATGAGAGAGTGGGGGGCTAATGAGAGAGTGGGGGGCTAATGTGAGAGTGGGGGGCTAATGTGAGAGTGGGGGGCTAATGTGAGAGAGGGGGGCTAATGTGAGAGAGGGGGGCTAATGTGAGAGTGGGGGGCTAATGTGAGAGTGGGGGGGGCTAATGTGAGAGTGGGGGGGCTAATGTGAGAGTGGGGGGGCTAATGTGAGAGTGGGGGGATAATGTGAGAGTGGGGGGGCTAATGTGAGAGTGGGGGGGGCTAATGTGAGAGTGGGGGGTAATGTGAGAGTGGGGGTAATGTGAGAGTGGGGGTAATGTGAGAGTGGGGGGTAATGTGAGAGTGAGAGGGGGTAATGGTGAGTGGGGGGAGGCTGAAGGTGGTGACGGAGGGTTATGCTGAGGGTGGTGATGCTGAGGGTGGTGGGTGGTGAAGCTGAGGGTGGTGAGGGGTGATGCTAAGGGTGGTGAGGGGTGATGCTGAGGGTGGTGGTGGGTGGTGAAGCTGAGGGTGGTGAGGGGTGATGCTAAGGGTGGTGAGGGGTGATGCTGAGGGTGGTGGGAGTTATGGGGGATGGTGAGGCTGAGGGTGGTGGGGGGTGAGGCTGAGGGTGACGGGGTAATGGTGAGGGTGGTGGGGGTGAGGCTGAGGGTGGGGAGGGGTGATGGTGGTGGGGGTGAAGCTGAGGGTGGTGGGGGGTGGTGGTGACTGTGGTGGTGGGTGTAGCTGAGGGTGGTGGTGGGTGTAGCTGAGGGTGGTGGGGGTGAGGCTGAGGGTGGTGGGGGGTGATGGTGAGGGTGGTGATGGGTGATGGTGATGGGGGATGGTGGTGGGGGGGTGATGGTGACGGTGGTGGGGGGGTGAAGCTGAGGGTGGTGGGAGTGAGGGTGGGGAGGGGTAATGGTGGGGAGGGGTGATGGTGAGGGTGGTGGGGGTGATGGTGGTGGGGGGTGATGGTGAGGGTGGTGGTGGGGTGAAGCTGAGGGTGGTGGGAGTGAGGGTGGGGAGGGGTGATGGTGGGGAGGGGTGATGGTGAGGGTGGTGGGGGGTGATGGTGGTGAGGCTGATGGTGGTGATGGTGGGTGATGGTGGGGGGTGAGGCTGAGGGTGGTGGGGGGTGATGGTGAGGGTGGTGGGGGGTGATGGTGGTGGGGGTGAGGCTGAGGAGGGGTGATGGTGGTGGGGGTGAGGCTGAGGGTGGTGGGGGTGAGGTTGAAGGTGGTGGGGGTGATGGTGGTGGGGGGTGAAGCTGAGGGTGATGGTGGTGGGGAGTGAGGCTGAGGGTGGTGGGGGGTGATGGTGGTGGTGAGGCTGAGGGTGGTGGGGGTGATGGTGGTGGGGGTGAGGCTGAGGGTGGTGGGGGGTGATGGTGGGGGTGAGGCTGAGGGTGGTGGGGGGTGATGGTGGTGGTGGGGGCTGAGGCTAAGGGTGGTGGCGGTGATGGTGGTGGGGGTGAAGCTGAGGGTGGTGGGGGTGATGGTGGGGGGGTGAAGCTGAGGGTGATGGTGGTGGGGAGTACGGCTGAGGGTGGTGGGGGGTGATGGTGGTGGTGAGGCTGAGGGTGGTGGGCGTGATGGTGGTGGTGGGTGGTGAGGCTGATGGTGGTGGGGGTGATGGTGGTGCGGGTGAGGCTGAGGGTGGTGGGGGTGATGGTGGTGGGGGGGTGAAGCTGAGGGTGGTGGGGGGTGATGGTGGTGGTGGGGGGTGAGGCTGAGGGTGGTGGGGGTGATGGTGAGGGTGGGGAGGGGTGGTGGGGTGATGGTGGTGGGGGTGAGGCTGAGGGTGGTGGGGGGTTATTGGTGGAAGTGGGGGTGAGGCTGAGGGTGGTGGGGGTGATGCTGAGGGTGGTGGGTGGTGAAGCTGGGGGTGAGCCTGAGGGTGGGGGGGGGTGATGGGGAGGGAGAGCCTACCTTTCCCTGGTGGTCCAGTGGGCCCCCTGGTGGTCCGGTGGCCACTGCTTACGGTCTGCAGCTCCTCAGAGCTGCAGACCGTGTAATCTCGCGAGATTTCAGAGCGTTGCCGTGGTAACCCGCAGCAACGCTCTGATTGGCCAATTCTCGCGAGTCACATGGTCTGCAGCTCTGCACACTGCGGAGCTGCAGACCAGTGTCTGCGATGGTGGCCGGGCAGCCAGGAGGGCCTCGCACCCGGCGGCATACCGGGCAAGCCGCCGGGCCCCCTCCTGTAGTCAGGTCCTCGGTCAGTGACCGAGGACCTGACACACTCTGCCAACAGGCGGTTTAGGCGGCCGCGAGGCCCCCGCTAGCGCGAGGCCTTAGGCGGCCGCCTAAACCGCCTAATTAGAGAGCCGCCTCTGAGTACACATATAGTGACTGTTTCACCGTGGAAGCTACACATATATGATCCAGTTACATCAGTTCTGCCTACTGGAGGTATTGGAATAGGCATTGGCTTATGCGGATTCTATAACAATATATTGCCAATGCATGCTTGTTAAGAATACCGTGTGTAATTACTGTGAAATATGTCTTCATTGTGCCTACGTGTACCTATTGTTTAATGATCTTATAATTAATAAAGAATGTTAAAACATACTAATTAACAATAATTACTACAATATGAGCATTGAATAGACACAAAATCTTATTTTTTTTATTAAATGGTTGTTTATCAATGGAGCCATTACATTTTGTTTCTAAGTTTATTTTTTAAAGAATTGAACCTGAAAAAATGTGGAATTGTTTGTCACATAGGGACTGGTGTGGTTCTAAAAACAAAGATGTATATTCACACTTGTGTACTACATACCCCTATAAAGAAGATAGTAAGTGATAGTATTTACTTTATAAATTATCTATGTTTAGGGGAAAAAAGAACATATAATCCCAGTTATATTATAAGAAACATATATTGCAGCAAGCTTAATGGTCAGTGTTCAATGAACACTCAATACAGCAATATATCTATGTAATCAATAACAGCTTAAGTAGTGACAGCTAGAGTGAAAGCAATCCAGGACTACTCTGCCTGTCACCTCTAAATGTGCTATTACACCTCACTTCACACTATGAATTCCACATGATTACCACCTTTCTTCATCTTTACTTGTTATCAAATGGACAACAGAAAGACGGGGTTTGTTTTTGATAAATCTTTTGGACTGATCGTCATTGGTGTACAAAGCAATCCACATCTTCTATTTTTCAGCAGAGAGTTGTCATTAATGGTACATTTTCAAGCTGGACAGAGGTGGCAAGTGGTGTCCCTCGGGGTTCCATTTTGGGACCCCTTCTATTTAACATGTTTATAAATTAACTTGAAAAAAGCATTGAAAGTCATGTTTCAGTGTTTGCAGATTACACAAAACTTTGTAAGCTGGGTTGCCCAATTAATTTTTCCCTTGGGACCCTTTGACATGGTATAGCAAAACTTTGTAACCCCTGCCCAAAAAAATGTATGCTGTAGACTAGCGCAGCGCAGAGCAAACCTTTCAATGAGCAGAGTGTAATTTTCTCTTTTGCTGGCAAATTCTTTTTATATCTGGTTTAATTGTTGACAATTGTATTTGCATGTCTGCAGTTGTGTTAAGTCGATTACGATACTTTGTTTTTGTTGCAGAGTAAAGCAAGAATCCAGATTCGCATAAGTACGTACTGGCGAATGGCAATAGAACTTTGATTGCCCGCTTGGACAATTCTGGGTATTCTTTGCGTAAATCACCCCAAAATGCAATAAGAGAAACTTCTTAAAATTTTTGGCTTAGCTGACTGTCAGAAGTTATATCGATCAGATTCTCAAAATTGTCTGGCTTGTCTGCTATGAATGGATTTCAAACCCAGTCATTGTTTTCACTCAAGAATGGAAAATACTGATTAATAGATGTCATTAAATGGCAAAGATGATCTACAATTTAATTGCGAATTTCATCTTCAAGTTCAATTTTTGATTCTTCAAGAAAATCCTTAAGTGTTGGCAAAGAGTTCAAATTATTTTGCTCATCAGATGAGGTCCAAAATTGCAGTTTACAAGACTGTGAAAATATTTTCTCTTGCATTAAAATTTAATGTATTTTCCTTGGAGTGATAAACATACGTCATATAATTTTGTGAATATGTCTGCAAGATATGCTACTTTGGATAACCACAGATTGTTTGTTAATCGATCAGATAATCAAAATTTATGATCGTGGAAATATGCAAACAACTCTTGACGTAATTCAAACATTCTAACAAGGACTTTACCTCATAATAGCCAACAGACTTCTGAATGCAAAAGCAGAGCAGAGTGGAGACTACCCATATATTCACATATAATTTTAAATAGTCTTGACTTTTTATAAAATTAATAATTTTGACCGGTTCATCTAGCACAGTTTTTTTTTTTTTTTATATATATAAATTCTTTATATTGAAGATTTTGATTTTATGGGGGGTACAGAAGAGAAAATAGGGGATTAGAGTTCATAAGTTGTTTTTTGCCGTACATACATAGAGTAATCAATGTATTCAAACAGTTCAAACGTGTATAGTTATCGTATATCGTTAAGACGTACATGTAACATTAGCTAGTTGATATCTTGCGTATTCTTATCGGTTTATGATCTTCTTGTTGGTCTCATGTTTGGGGTAGGGTACGAAGACGAAAGGGATGAAGGAGTAGGTGGGAGGGGGAGTGGGTAAGATATATTTTTCTTAGTAGTGTGTGGCATACAGTGCAGTAATCGTAGGTGTTTGTAGTTTAGCGAGGAGCTAGATTCATTGGTGTTGTCTGGTAGTGTGGGGGTGCAGGCCCTGTAAGGGAGGGTCGGGATATTTGTCTTGTGTTCTTTCTGTGTGTTTGTGGGTCGTGTATATTTTGTGTGTTAGTTCTTTCGAGTAGTTGATGAGGGTGGCTTGTGTTGTCTTGGTAGTTCACCTTATTTCCTGTGCCCAAAGCCTTAGTTCATAGTTATCCTGATCTTGAGGGTGAGGGTGTGTGTGTGGGAAGGCGAAGGCGTTGGGGTAGTCTGACGTGTATGTTAGTCTGTCTGGGTTTATCGTTTGTCGTTCAGTGTCATCATGTGGCGGGGTGGTTTTGTGATTATTGTATAATTTCTGTGCGTCCTCTGTGAGGGATATTCCCCGTGGCAGTTCACGAGGTGTGCAGTGTTTTGGGTTTGTCGTCTGGTCGTGTGGGGGGGAGGTGGGGGTTAAGGTTGGGGAGGGGGCTACTAGGGTATCCGGTTCTCCGTCCCCTCCATGGGGTGGACCTCCGGTTATCTGGTCTCGGTGTTATGTCTAGTATCTTCAAAGTATAGTGTTGAGTTTCGGTTAATTGAGTATGGTCGATTGGTGTCTACTCCGTGGGAGAGGGCCTAATTTGCCTTTGTACGTCAGTGGTGGGGTGGGTATTGTTTTTTTAGTGGGGTTTATTTGGCTTTCTTAGGGCTGGGGGGGTGTCGAGTGACAGGTGAGGGAGATGTAGGTCAGTTGGATGGGTGCTTGTTTGTCAGGCCTTACTGGTTGTGTGTTAGGTGGTGTTTCAGCCATGGATCCCATATTTTATTGTGGTGGTGAGTGGTGTCGTGAATAAGGGCTGAGAGTTTGTCCATCTCCATAGCCTCTTTTGTTTTGTGTATCACGGTCTCCAGGGTGGGCAAATTTTGGTTGCCCCACTGTTCCACAATTGTGCGTCTAGTAGCTAGTGCGATCTTTGCTAGTAATTTGTTTTGAGATCTGATCAGTGGGGCGTAGGGTTTTGAAAGTAGCCATATCCACGGGTCCATGGGAATGTCTGTGTGTAGGACTTGGGATGCAAGGTTGGTTACGGCTGTCCATAATCGGGATATGTGGGGGCAGTCCCACCATTGGTGAATGTAGGTACCTTGGGCTCCGCAGCCCTTCCAGCATGTATCTGTGGTGGAACATCCCATCTGTTTTACTCGTAGGGGTGTTAGGTACCAGCGGTAAAGCATTTTGTACGCCTGTTCCTTGTGGTTCACGCATATCATAAGGGATGCTGTTGCTTCCCAAATGTTTGCCCAGTCCGTGGGTCAGTCGGGGGACTGATGTCCCTTTCCCATGTCCTGGTGTAGGAGATTGCTTCTGTCTGGGAGGTGGAGTTCAGTTGGAGGTAGATGGAGGAGATTTGGCCTTTGTGTACTGGTTTGTGTATGCAGTTATGTTCGAATTGGGTTAGTTTGGCAGTTGCTATGGCTGTGTGTTGGAGGTCAGTGAAAAAGCTGCGGATTTGTATATATCTGAATTGGTCATGGGTGGTGTGGCGAAACCGACCTCGCCACGTGTCCTTGGAGGGGGCTGATTGCCCGCCTCTTGCCTTTGGACTATGGACCAGACTTTATGGGAATGTGATACCCCAGATAGCCATACCATGGAGCCTATTCATATAATGAAAGACTATGGGAAAGACTTTAGCTCCATGGCAATTGTACTGTGTGAGTAGGATCTGCGCGCTATTCGGTAGTTTTGTGCGTGCAGATCCCAGCTATCTGGGGATAGGTGAAATGTCTGTGTGTTATGTGTAAATGTGACTTTATGTATTTTAAAGTGTTTTATGTTGTTTTGCAACCATGTGGTTAATGGAGTCTGCCTTTAGTCCTGGGTAATTGGATTACTTCTCCAATTAACTCCAGGGCAGAAGGGAGGAAACCAGGGTGCATTGTGGGGATGTTTTTCTGCCAGCCAGAAAGGGACAAAAGATACTTTTAGTAACGTTTGAACCCCTGGTCGGATTCATGCCATTTTTTAATATGTTGTTCCCCTGAATGGATTGATTGTGGATATGTACTTTTATGTGAATGTGATGTATGGTTTTAAAGTTATGAAAGTTGTGTAAAAGTATATTTTACACTGTATGCATAATGGGATTATGTGTCACACTAAGGGGAGGGGATGTGTGGGAGGTAACATCTATGTCATTGGTTCTTTTATGCCTCCCCCTGGGTGTGGCCTGTATGTGTGAGTTGGAAATAAAAGCCAGGCTGGATGAGCCAGTCCAGAGTTCCTGTTTTACCCTCAAAGTGATGTGTCGTCTCATTATTGGGGGGAAGGATTTATTGCATGCTGTTCCAGTTGACTGCTAGGAGTACAAGCCTGTTCATATGGTTCCTATTCAATGGTCTACAGCATTCATATGCTTGGGAGAATTTAAAGGTTTCTCGGATTCGGTGATTGTGGTGTCTGCCAGAGTGCTTGGAGTCCTCAGGAAGCACTAGGAGCATCCATTAACGGAGGTACTCAGTCGGGGTGCCAGGCGATCCGTTACATTGGTGGCAAGCGGTGGGATGGCATCCTAGTGCGAGGAGAAGCAGCTCAGAGACAATGGTAACGTTTGGAATTACAAATTGAGGGCAACGCTAGTATCCGTACAGCGCCCCTGGCTACAGCAGGATGGAATCAGCTAGTTTTTGGACAGCGTTCCATGATGAGGAGGAGGAGGCGGCCGCGGACTACAGGGATGCAGACAGAAAGGAAGTCTGGTATGATGCCCTGGAAGACGCCCAGTGGCGGCGAGGTGAGAGTCTCCCCAGTGATGAGCAGCGGCTACAGAAGCGTGTGGCGATGCGCATGTATCTATTGGGAGAGCAACCCCTGGATGAGTGTGTGACAAGACTAGAGACCCTGGTATGGCGAGAGATCTGGCTAGACAACGCATACCAGGCCCTCTGGTGGCATACCATTCGACTTACCCCCTGGACGGCCGAGCATGACTTACCGGAGGGGGATGATTATGATGGCCCGGGTTTATTATGGGATGCCTTGGAGGACGACATTGATCTTGGCAGCACGGAGGGGTCTAGGTTTTGGGACATCTACGACTACCGGATGGGCATGTATGTCTGGGCTGACGAATGCGAGGTGAGCAAAGACATGACCCACCTGGTAACAAGGGAGTGGGAGCTGGAGCAGGACTACCAACACCTGCTCAGCTTCGTGCAGCTCCAACCTACCCGACAAGCAGAACCAGACCTCATAGACTGGTCCTGGAGAGACCCACAGATGGCAGGTGGAGATGGGATCGAGGTCTCTCTACTGGCCCTACAGGGATGCTGGGCAGTCGGCCCAGATCCCCAGCGGCAGGTTACAGTTCAGAGAGAGGAGCTTGTTACACCCTCTCTCCAGCGGCAGCCTAACCCACCAAGGGGAGACCGTAAGCCCCACACCAGCGCAGATGGGACCGTGGTCTCTGCGCCCAAGTTACAGGGAGCTGAAGGAGCCGTCCTCCCTCCCCAGCGGCAGTGTGATTTGTTGGGAATTGGGAGCCCGGTCTCCATTCCCCAGCGGCAGAGTATCCAGCAGGGAATAGAGAGCCCATCCCCCTTTCCCCCACAGCAGGGCTCTGTGCTGGGAGGAGAGACAGTCGGTCTCCCTCCGCAGAGACGGGAAGTATGCATGGGAGAGGAGATTGTTACCACCTCTCCCCAGCGGCGGATCATTAATGTACAGGGAATAGAGAGCCCAGTCTCCATTCCCCAGCGGCAGAGTGTTCTAATGGGAGAGGAGCTGGTTACCACCTCTCCCCAGCGGCAGCTTAATGTACCAGGGGGAGACTGTAAGCCCCACACCTGTGCAGATGGGACCGTGGTCTCTGCACTTCCAGCACAGGGGGTAGGGACGGTCGGTCCTGCCCCCCCACAACAGGGCTGTTTAGCCAAAGGGGAGACAGTCTGTCTCCAGCAGCAGAGCTGTGTAACTAAAGGGGAGACAGTCGGTCTCCAGCAGCAGAGTTGTGTAACTCAAGGGGAGACAGTCGGTCTCCAGCAGCAGAGCGGTGTAACTCAAGGGGAGACAGTCGGTCTCCAGCAGCAGAGCGGTGTATTTAAAGGGGAGACAGTCTGTCTCCAGCAGCAGAGCTGTGTAACTAAAGGGGAGACAGTCGGTCTCCAGCAGCAGAGCTGTGTAACTCAAGGGGAGACAGTCGGTCTCCAGCAGCAGAGCGGTGTAACTCAAGGGGAGACAGTCGGTCTCCAGCAGCAGAGCGGTGTATTTAAAGGGGAGACAGTCTGTCTCCAGCAGCAGAGCTGTGTAACTAAAGGGGAGACAGTCGGTCTCCAGCAGCAGAGCTGTGTAACTCAAGGGGAGACAGTCGGTCTCCAGCAGCAGAGCGGTGTAACTCAAGGGGAGACAGTCGGTCTCCAGCAGCAGAGCGGTGTATTTAAAGGGGAGACAGTCGGTCTCCAGCAACCAGGCTCCAACCAGACTACTCCCGTGGTAGTGCTGGCAACAGGACAGAGTACCGCTGGTCTCTGCCCCCTCAGCAACCTACCAAGGCAGCCTACCAGTCCCCCACACAGCCGTGGTGAGGCACCTGAACCTGGACAAGATTCTCCAGGTTTATTGTGGGTGGGCTGCTGGACTAACAAGGGCACTGACCGGCAGGAGGTCAAGTACCCTGTTAGTCTGGGGGGTAAAGGGGAGAAGTGTGGCGAAACCGACCTCGCCACGTGTCCTTGGAGGGGGCTGATTGCCCGCCTCTTGCCTTTGGACTATGGACCAGACTTTATGGGAATGTGATACCCCAGATAGCCATACCATGGAGCCTATTCATATAATGAAAGACTATGGGAAAGACTTTAGCTCCATGGCAATTGTACTGTGTGAGTAGGATCTGCGCGCTATTCGGTAGTTTTGTGCGTGCAGATCCCAGCTATCTGGGGATAGGTGAAATGTCTGTGTGTTATGTGTAAATGTGACTTTATGTATTTTAAAGTGTTTTATGTTGTTTTGCAACCATGTGGTTAATGGAGTCTGCCTTTAGTCCTGGGTAATTGGATTACTTCTCCAATTAACTCCAGGGCAGAAGGGAGGAAACCAGGGTGCATTGTGGGGATGTTTTTCTGCCAGCCAGAAAGGGACAAAAGATACTTTTAGTAACGTTTGAACCCCTGGTCGGATTCATGCCATTTTTTAATATGTTGTTCCCCTGAATGGATTGATTGTGGATATGTACTTTTATGTGAATGTGATGTATGGTTTTAAAGTTATGAAAGTTGTGTAAAAGTATATTTTACACTGTATGCATAATGGGATTATGTGTCACACTAAGGGGAGGGGATGTGTGGGAGGTAACATCTATGTCATTGGTTCTTTTATGCCTCCCCCTGGGTGTGGCCTGTATGTGTGAGTTGGAAATAAAAGCCAGGCTGGATGAGCCAGTCCAGAGTTCCTGTTTTACCCTCAAAGTGATGTGTCGTCTCATTATTGGGGGGAAGGATTTATTGCATGCTGTTCCAGTTGACTGCTAGGAGTACAAGCCTGTTCATATGGTTCCTATTCAATGGTCTACAGCATTCATATGCTTGGGAGAATTTAAAGGTTTCTCGGATTCGGTGATTGTGGTGTCTGCCAGAGTGCTTGGAGTCCTCAGGAAGCACTAGGAGCATCCATTAACGGAGGTACTCAGTCGGGGTGCCAGGCGATCCGTTACAGGTGGTTAGTGGGGTTTGTCTAGGCAGGTCTTGAAATAGGAGTAGCTGGTTAGCTCTAAAGAAATGGAAAAAACGAAAGAGTCCGTTGTCTTCGTAGTGTTTCCCCCTGGTGTCATACCAGGGGCAAATTGTTTGTTGCGTAGGATTGGGGTGAGTGGAGAAGGTTTGTTGACGAGAGGGGTTTTGCCAATGACTCTGTCCCATACTTGGAAAGATGTTTGTAGGGTCGGGGCTGTTTGAGGGGTGTTTGGTCTCAGTTGTTTCGGAAGCCAGAGGAGTAGTGAGGGGTGGTCTCTGCCCAGTAGGTCATGTTCTAAATCAGCCCATAGTTTCGTGCCTGTAGATGTTGTATCTGAGCCAATTGGGCGGCTTGATAATAGTTGTAAAAGTTTGGGAGTCCAAGACCTCCAGTTTTGGTGTTTTGATACATTGTAGATCTTTTGATTCTGGGTTTCTTGTTGGACCATACGAAATTGTCAATTTTGATTTGAAGTAGTTTGAAGTCTTTTCGGGATATCGGGATGCAGGTTCATTTTTATGGAGGCTATCCTACCCAGCCATGATATTGGCATGGTGTCCCATTGTTGGAGGTCTGTGTGTGCTTGTTGGATTAGGGGTGTGTAATTCACACAATAGTATACCAAGGTATCAGATATTATCGTCCCTAAAGGTGAATGGGTGTGTGGTTTCTAGTTGCCTCATGGTTGGTTCTTTGATTTCCAGTGGTAGGGCTTTGGTTTTATCGAGGTTCAATTTATATCCCGATAGTGTCGCATATTCATCTAGTAGTGTTATCAGGGGTGGGAGGGATTATGTGGGTTCCGTGATTGTCAGTAGTATGTCGCCCGCATAGGCTGCTATTTTGTATTCATCTCTGTTTATTTTGAGTCCTCGTATTGATGGGGAAATTCGTATTTTTTGCAAAAGGGGTTCTAAGAATAGGGTGAATAGGAGCGGTGATAGTGGGCATCCCTGTCTCGTTCCGTTGCGGATTGTGATTGTCGTCGGTGTCGCATTGGGTATTAGGAGTGTGGCTGTTGGTCTGTGGTAGAGGGTAGTTAGGGCTGTAGTGAAGGGTGCTGGAAACCCGAATCTCTTAAGGGTGGTGAATAGGTAGGGCCAAAGAAGGCGATCGAATGCCTTCTCTGCGTCCATGGAGAGGAGAAGGGTCAGGATTTGTCGTCGTTGGGCCACCCACATGAGGTCCAGGGTACGTCTAGTGTTGTCGCTTGCCTGTCTGGAGGGGATAAATCCCACTTGGTCTGGGTGAATCAATTTCGGGAGGGTGTGTTGTACCCGGTTTGCAAGGAGTTTAGTAAATATTTTGGTGTCTACGTTTAATAGGGATATGGGCCTGTAATGTCCTGGGTCGAGGTGCGTCTTGTTTGGCTTTGGGATGAGGCATATGTTTGATCTCAGCATGTCGTCTGGCAAGGCGTCACCCTGTAGAAGTGAATTGAATAGCGTCTCTAGGTGTGGGGTAAGAATGTCTGGGAATGTCTTATAGTATAGGCCCGTGAATCCGTCTGGTCCCGGGCTTTTGTGCGGTTTGATTGTTTTTAATGTGTATGCTATTTCTTCCGACGTGATAGGGGCTGCGAGTTGCTCCTTTGCTTCGTCGGTCAGTGTGGGGGATTTCGTTCAGGTATGAGTCTATGGCTTGTTGAGTAATTGTTTGGCGTTGATGGTGACGGGCTTCCGGTTTATGGTTGTAAAGTTTCGTGAAGTATTTGGCGAAGATAGAGGCTATGTGGTCAGGGGTGTCGTATGTCGTACCTTTGGGTGAGTTTATTTTGTCCATCCATTTTGTTTGGGTTCTGTGGCGTAGTTTGCATGCAAGGAGGGAGTCTGCTTTGTTGGATTTGTCGTAGAAGAGTTGTTCAGAGGAGTGCTTTTTGGGAGTCCATGGTCATGAATGTTTTGATGGCTTGTTGATGGAATTTGATTTGTTGGAGAATGTCTGGTGTCGGGTTTATTTTGTGTTGGTCTGTAAGGGTCTGTAGTTGGAGTAGGTGGTGTTGTAGTTCCGCTACTTTTTGTTTTTTCTGTCTGGTGGCCTGTTCTATTAATTTCCCTCTGATTACCATCTTGTGTGCTGCCCATAACATACCGAAAAAACGTATGGTCTTTCTTATATCTGGGTTATGGCGTAGGGTAGGGTTTAGGCGCCATGTCCGAGTTGAGAGAGGGACCTGTAGTTCTAGTGTTATTTCCGCATGGTCTGACCATGTTATGGTACCTATGGAGGTGTTTGTAGTCAGGGGAAGTAGGGATGGGGAGACTCAGAACATGTCAGTCCTGGAGTATGAAGAATGTGGGTGTGAGTAAAAGGTGAAATCCGGTGTGTTGGTGTGTTGTAGTCTCCAGACGTCTAGGAGACCGGTGTGAAGTGCAAAATCCGTCAGTGATTTGTCAAGTTTAGTGGGGTGTTTGATATTTTTGGGGTTGGTGGATGTAGTCCGTTTGCGATCTATAGGGGGGGACATGACCGCGTTGCAGTCTCCCCCTAGTATTATGTGGTGTGAAGTAAATAGTTTTAGGTGGGCCTCGAGGGTCATTCAAAAGAGCGGGTCTGGTTTGTTGGGCGCATAGATGGTAGAGATGGCATATCTGTGGTTCCCCAGATTCCCTGTTATAGTCAGGAATCTGCCTTGTGGGTCTGCTATTGTGTTTTTGAAGGTTATCGAGCAAGATTTGTGCAGGGGTATTGCCACCCCATTGTGTTTGCCAGTTTGGGAATTTGCTAGAAGGCATGTCGTGTAATGTTTGTTTTTAAGGGGGAAGTGTCTGTTTTCTTCGTAGTGTGTCTCCTGGAGTAGGATTATGTCTGCCATTGTGCGGGTCACCCAACGCATCAGTTGATGCCGTTTAGCTGGATTATTTAGGCCCTTGCAGGTAAGTGATATACAGGAGATAGTCCTAGGCATGTTATGTAGTGGGTCGTCTGCGGTGTATGTGGTGGAAGGCCTGCGTGTCTGGTTCTCTCTATCAAGAGAGGGTTGGGTGGGGGGTGTGGGGTAGGTCGTAGGCCGGTCGTTTGGGTGGATGTTATGGGGTTGGGGTGGAGGGGATGGGGGTGATTCCTGGTCTTACAGTTCAGTCGCCAGGCGTGTTGGAGGGGTTGTTGGTGCTTGCGGAATGGGGTTGTAGGAGTAGTGTGCCCCTTAGGGGTCTGACTGTGTGTGTGTCCAGGAGAGAGGAGGAAGGTTTTCACGTTCCCGGTACCTCTCCCCTCTAGCACAGCTTGTATTACAGGGGTTTAAGGTCCCTTCTTTTCTTCAATGTCGATGGGGCGAGGTCCTGGAAGAAGGTGAGGCTATGTTCCTGATATTTAGGTGGTTTGCACCTGGCCGCTTGGAGTAGTTTCTCTCTGGCTGGGAAATGGTGTAATCTGGTAATTATATCTCTAGGGGTAGCTGGGTTCAGGCTCGGGGGTCGCAAGGCCCGGTGGGCCCTATCCATTTCTATATCCCTCGTAGTGAGGTCCGGGGCTAGTGCCACGAGTGATAGAAAATGGCTGACGGCTGGGCGGGCTGGCTGATGGCTGGCGCTGGGCGGGCGGCAGGGTGGGCTCTGATGGCAGGGCATGCCGACGACAAGGCATGCTGATGGCAAGGCGTACTGACAGCAAGACGGGCTGCTGGCAAGGCGGGCTTAAGACCGCACTCCCACGATCTATTATGAGATCGCGGTTGCGCAATCTCTGCTGTTTCTGACCTTCCGGGAACAGCTGGTAGCGGCGGCCACCTTGGATGTGGCGAAATGCAGCGGAACCCCAATTTTGTTCTCATGGTACCCTAGGGTACCAGTTGGGAAACGCTGCTGTAAAGTAATACAATGTGAGCAAGATATTACTTTGCAGCAGAGGGATTTAGATACACTGGGGGACTGGGCACTGAAATGGCAGATTAAATTTAATGTAGAAAAATGCAAAGTGTGACGGAGCTCCCTGTACCCCTGGCTATGTACCTCCGCCAAGGACTGAGCCTTAGATGGAACAGGGGACAAACTGCAGCACTTCTGCCCACAGTTGCCATGGCTTGACTGGGGTCCTGGAGCTGAATGGGGAATTCACTCTAGCAACCCCCAGGCACTGGACGACAATCAGTCATGGGAGCTCTAGTCCTTACAAGGACTTTCCCCGCCGAATCCTCCACGCTGGAACAAGCTGGAACAGTGATTAGCCCTTTCCCCTCCCAGTAACAAGATGACACATAGTTCTGGGAGTACAAGCTGGAATAAGTTTAATGGCAGCCACAACTGGCCTTATATGCAGGTCCCCATGCAAGGGCACTCCCCCTTGGACCTGAGAGTAGACTTCAGTAAAAACATACACACAATTACATTGGCTCTCAGGTCCAGGACACTCCCGTACAAATCAAGATAATCCCTCCCCTGTGCCTGGGAGATAATTGAGTCAAGCAATATATTAAACTCAATTGCGCAAGAAACACACATTTCCCAAACACCCCAAAAGTACCTTAAAAATACATAAAACCCCATTAAGTTACATCTCCTGATAGCCCAGATCTGGGTGACCAACATATAAAAAATTTACCCAGATTGCTTCAGGGGTTCAGGAATTTCATGGAAGTCATAATTTGACCGACCGCACACATGATCCCCTAGCCGAAAACAGTTCAATAGAATCACGGCTAAGTGAATCACGGCTAATAGTTCCAGGGCTTTCGCTGCTAAGTCCCCCTGAAGTCTATTTGCGGTTTGGTACATGCGAACGACGACCAGGGAGCTAGCGTTTGGTTCTATGCGCACTAATTGAAAGTGCCGAACCAGGGGGAATAAAATATGGGTCTGTGAGGATATTTATGGGGTGATAAATATAAAAAATAATATTTTCATAAAAATTATCAAAAATTAATTTAATAATGTTTCTTATATCAAAAACTGATATCTTGGCACTGTTCCCCGAGTAATGATATAAAGCTGAGAATTAATCACGATTTTTAATTCTCTTAGATCCTAGAGGAAGTTTCACTAGAGGATTTTTACTTCACACAGTAATCACAAATTAATTCTAAAAATATAATTTATTGTGACAATAATAATATGTAATATGCGTGACAATAATCAGTGAATATTTAGGTATAACATAATTATACAATATGGCAATGGTTTAACTATATAAACAGCTAAAAGCAACCAGTTGTCAACAGTTTAAGATTTACGACAGACACTTCACAGACAAATAAACTGTCACAGTTCTCACCAGTTAGACAGACAGCCACACGTGGTCGCTCCTGGAGTTCCCAACAGGGGACTTGAACCGGGGAACTTCTCAGTCCTAGTCCTGCTTTCTGCCTCTGAGCCACAGCAGCTTTATAGAGTGACTACTGATTCCGGTCCTGTTCATCCTGGCATGGCTACTACACCGGTGGCTGCACCTTGACTTGGCTGTGTCTCACCTGACTCTGATCGGTCATCAGCAGGGTATTTAAACCCAGCCTCGCCCTGTGCTCAGTGTCAAGTCTTTTTCGTACCAGTGTTCCTGTTTCATCTGCTTTGTATTATTGACCCTGGCTTCTGACTACGTTTATCCTGGCATCCTTTGACCTCGGCTATCCTTCGACTATTCTGCTGGTTCAGTCCTTGCCTGTACTGCGTATTGGTACTTTATCCTGCACAGCCCCCGTGCACAGACCCACAGGCCGGGTGAATTCTTACCTGACCACCTTGGCCTGTGGCTATCTGCAAGGGTGAGCAACATATCTGCGCTACAGACTCCCAACTCAGGTAAGACCCTGACAAAAGACTTGACCAATATGGAGTCCGCAGAGATGTGCTCACCCTCGCCCCAGCAAGTGTCCAGCCTGGCCCAGACTGTTTTGGAGCTGCAGCAAGACATTTTTTTTCTTAAAGGCGCAGTACGTCCAGCCCCGGAACCGGCATATCCTGAACCGTTTGTCATCATGCCCGACCGATTTGATGGTAGCCGCACGTCCTTTCAGTCATTCAAGATGGATTGCGAGGTGTTGTTTTCTTTAAAGCCTCGAACTTATGCCACAGAATTTATCAGGGTCAGAGCGGCTATCAACCTGTTGTCTGGACGCATCAAAGTTTGGGCTCACCAAATGTTGCAGACGAAGAGTCCTGTCCTTGTCAGCTGGGAATCCTTTATTACTGCTATGGACTCACAATGCAAGACCACTATGCCCAAGCCAGCTCCACGTACTAAAAAATTGCGGAGTCTTCGTAACCAAGGAACCGAGTACCATCACAACACCCCAGTGATGCCCCCTTATGATCCAATTCCCAGGAAAACTCCAGAGGTATCCTGTGTTCCACTTGACCCTGAGGAACCTATGCAATTAGGACTTGTCCACTGCACAGTGACACCTTGTCAGGGATCTTACCTGGAGTGGGAGTCCGGCAGGCAGAGTTAAGGCACCCTTTGCAATTCGGCACAGACCGAGGGGACTCAGGACAGAAATCCCCAAGGCTGTGACACAGTGCACTGGGGCTGAAATAACCAGTGCTTCCTGGAACGCAGTACAGACAAGGGAAATCCAGAAGAGTAGTCGGTAACAGAATCAGAAGTCAGGGCTGGCGGCAATTAGGCAAAACAGTAGACGAGCAGGGGATCAAAACCAGGAGTCAGATGAACAGCAGTGAAACCAAACGGAACAGGAAACACGATCTGACAACGAGAACCAGACTTGCGGGGTTTAAATAGGAAGACTCAGCCAATGATCATGGAACCAGGAACAGGTGTGCAAATCCCAGGCAAACAGGCTCAGACTACAGGATACCAAGAACATCTAGAAACAGTCAAAGATGCGTGGAGCCCAATGTAAGGATCCTGACTGGGATGCAGGAAACTCAGGTTCGATCCCAGCCAGACCCAAATACACAATATTGTGCAAAGCACAATAATGATCCTGACACACCTGGGAAAGGGACCGAAGGAGAAGCCATGGCCTGTGTTATTACTGTGGAGAAAAAGGGCATTTCATCACGCTTTGTCCTGTTCGCCCTCCTAGACCTCCAGCTCTCCGACTGGGTACTAATTTCCTTCGTCCTGTGTACACCAGTGCACCAGCCTAAAAAGCTACATGGGAGACGTTATTCTTGCCCATGCTTGGCTTCCATGGGAAAAACGACACCCCCTGCTCCAGAGCCGCCTGCATCTACTGCCTGCATCTACTGCCTGAAGTTACTTCCTGTGGTACCACCACTACTTCCTGCCCACCTGAAAAGGATTTACCTGTGGATTGTGCCATTGCTTCTAATGGCACTACGGTCCGTAAAGAAGACCTTGAAATGTTCAAAAAAGCATTGTTAGCTGTGAACACTGCTCCTGCCGAAGTTGTGGAAGTGCTTGCCACCTGTACCCGGAACCTAAAAAACCTGGACAGTTCTTCAGCCGTACCAGAAGCTGGTACTGGGAAATCCCAAGCAATTAAGGGATTCCACACTGAGGACTTTGACTATGGGGACTCACTGGATTCTGATAGTGACCTTGGAGATGTGTATTATTACTTATGCCCAGAGGTCGTTTTTAAAGGGGTTACTAGTTAGACAGACAGCCAGACGTGGTCGCTCCTGGAGTTCCCAACAGGGGACTTGAACCGGGGAACGGTCCTGCTTTCTGCCTCTGAGCCACAGCAGCTTTATAGAGTGACTACTGATTCCGGTCCTGTTCATCCTGGCATGGCTACTACACCGGTGGCTGCACCTTGACTTGGCTGTGTCTCACCTGACTCTGATCGGTCATCAGCAGGGTATTTAAACCCAGCCTCGCCCTGTGCTCAGTGTCAAGTCTTTGATCCTGTGATCCTGTTTCGTACCAGTGTTCCTGTTTCATCGGCTTTGTATTATTGGCTTCTGACTACGTTTATCCTGACCTGGCATCCTTTGACCTCGGCTATCCCTCGACTATCCTGCTGGTTCAGTCCTTGCCTGTACTGCGTATTGGTACTTTATCCTGCACAGACCCACAGGCCGGGTGAATTCTTACCTGACCACCTTGGCCTGTGGCTATCTGCAAGGGTGAGCAACATATCTGCGCTACAGACTCCCAACTCAGGATAGACCCGGACATAAACATAACAAGGAGAAGACAGAACTTCACAACAGTGCAGCGTAAAGCAATAAAACTTTGGCTGACCGTTAAATCACACTGAATGAACTCTTCCACTGCTGGCTACAATTCTCATAGGCAAGCTATCCTATTATATTGCAATTTTACAATTAAAGTAATGTTCATACCAGTCATTTGATCATTCCTCTGTCCATCCAATAAGAAACTCTAGCAGTTTTTACGTTTGCAGAATTATAACTTTTCTAATTAAGATTCACTATCTTATATCAGAAAAAGTCAATACCTCTGGATAAAAATTTGTTTTTTTAACATTTGGCAAATTTACCGTTAATATATCATTATCTTTATTCCACCTGCAGGAATGGAATTTTTATAACCATATATTCCTTAGCTAATTATGATTTCTAATAATTAAAATCTGACCAATATTTATCCAGATATATATTCCTGCTAACAGTACAAATTAATTAATTTAATTTAATTAAATACAACCAGCATAATTGCCAGTTATGTTGTAGATTTTCTATCAGATGTATGGATATATTCCAGGAATTTTGAATGCAAGTATGATAAGAGGGTTGTATTAGTTGGAAAAGGTAATAGTAAGAATTAGGTGTGTCCAATAGAGATGTCCCGAATAGTTCGCTGGCGAATAGTTCCTGGCGAACATAGCTTGTTCGCATTCGCCACAGCGGGCGAACATATGCGATATTCGGTCCGCCCCCTATTCGTCATCATTGAGTAAACTTTGACCCTGTACCTCACAGTCAGCAGACACATTCCAGCCAATCAGCAGCAGACCCTCCCTCCCAGACCCTCCCAGACCCTCCCACCTCCTGGACAGTATCCATTTTAGATTCATTCGGAAGCTGCATTCTTAGTGAGAGGAGGGACAGTGTAGCTGCGGCTGATTTAATAGGGAAATTGATAGCTAGGCTAGTGTATTCAGTGTCCACTTCAGTCCTGAAGGACTCATCTGATCTCTGCTGAAAGGACAGCACCCCAAAAAGCCCGTTTTAGGGCTAGAACATCAGTCTGCTTTTATTTATTTTTTTCCTGTGTAATCTAATTGCAGTTGCCTGCCTGCCAGCGTGTGTGTCAGGCTCACAGCGTATACTGTGCCCACTTGCCCAGTGCCACCACTCATATCTGGTGTCACAATAGCTTGCATTTAAAAAAAAAAAAAAACTTTTTTGACTGTGAAATAATAGCAGTCAGTTTCCTTCACACGTGTGCGTTTCAGGGCCTGCCAGGGCACAGTGTCACACCAGTGCAACTCATATCTGGTGTAACAGTAGTGTACATTTAAAAAAAAAAAAAAAACATTTTGACTGTAACAGACTGAATAGCAGTTAGTTGTCTGCAAGCGTGTGTCAGGCATACAGCGTCTACTCTGCCAACTTCTGCCAATGCACAGTGCCACTCATATCGGTTGTCACAGTAGCTTGCACGCATAGTACCACTAATCGAGAAAAAAAAAGACAGGCAGAGGCAGGGCACCCTGCAGGGGCCGTCGTGGTCGTGGTGCTGTGATTCCCTTTGGCCCTAGAATAATGCCCAGTGTTCAGAGGACACGTACCCTGAATTCGAAAAGTTCTGAGGACATAGTTGACTGGCTAACACAGGACACCCAATCTTCTACAGCTTCCGCTCGGAATCTTGACGCACCATCCTCCTCCAGCTTAGCTTCGGGCACCTCAAGTTACCACTCGCCCGCCTGCCGCCACCACCAACACTAGCACCACAGCCGCTTCACTTTATCTGTCAGAGGAGTTATTTACACATCAGTTGGAAGAAATGAGTGATGCGCAACCATTATTGCCAGAGGATGTAGATAACAGGGATATGTCTCAGTCAGGCAGCATTACACACATGGACGTACGATGTGATGATGATGATGTTGTACCCGCTGCTGCTTCCTTTGCTGAGTTGTCAGATACAAGTGAAGCGGTTGATGATGACGATACGTCCATGGATGTCACGTGGGTGCCCGCTAGAAGAGAAGAAGAACAGGGGGAAAGTTCAGATGGGGAGACAGAGAGGAGGAGGAGACGAGTTGGAAGCAGGGGGAGGTCGTCGCAAGGAGCTAGTGGCACAGTCGGTTAGCATGCATCGGCACCCGGGGTCAGCCAGACAGCACGCCAATTAACGCATGCTGTTGCCACCACCAGAATGCCGTCATTGCAGAGCTCAGCAGTGTGGCATTTTTTTTTTGTGTGTCTGCCTCTGAAAACAGCGATGCCATTTGCAACCTGTGCCAAAAGTAACTGAGTCGTGGGAAGTCCAACACCCACCTAGGTACAACTGCTTTGCTAAGGCACATGATTGCACATCACAAACGCCTATGGGATCAACACATGAGTACAAGCAGCACAAAAACTCAAAGCCGCCATCCTCCTCCTGGTCCAGCATCTTCAGCCACGTCAACCACTGCTGTCCTCCTTGCCCCCTCTCAACCATCAGCCACTCCGTCTCTCGCCTTGAGCAGTTCCTGCTCATCTGCCCACAGTCAGGTGTCTGTCAAGGACATGTTTGAGCGTAAGAAGCCAATGTCAAAAAGTCACCCCCTTGCCTGGCATCTGACAGCTGGCTTGTCTGAACTCTATGCTTTGTGCATAAGTACCCAGGCTTACAGTTCTCCGACTGGGTACTAATTTCCTTCGTCCTGTGTACACCGCATACCAGCCTAAAAAGCTACATGGGAGACGTTATTCTTGCCCATGCTTGGCTTCCATGGGAAAAACGACACCCCCTGCTCCAGAGCCGCCTGCATCTACTGCCAAAGTTACTTCCTGTGGTACCACCACTACTTCCTGCCCACCTGAAAAGGATTTACCTGTGGATTGTGCCATTGCTTCTAATGGCACTACGGTCCGTAAAGAAGACCTTGAAATGTTCAAAAAAGCATTGTTAGCTGCGAACACTGCTCCTGCCGAAGTTGTGGAAGTGCTTGCCACCTGTACCCGGAACCTAAAAAACCTGGACAGTTCTTCAGCCGTACCAGAAGCTGGTACTGGGAAATCCCAAGCAATTAAGGGATTCCACACTGAGGACTTTGACTATGGGGACTCACTGGATTCTGATAGTGACCTTGGAGATGTGTATTATTACTTATGCCCAGAGGTCGTTTTTAAAGGGGTTACTAGTTAGACAGACAGCCAGACGTGGTCGCTCCTGGAGTTCCCAACAGGGGACTTGAACCGGGGAACGGTCCTGCTTTCTGCCTCTGAGCCACAGCAGCTTTATAGAGTGACTACTGATTCCGGTCCTGTTCATCCTGGCATGGCTACTACACCGGTGGCTGCACCTTGACTTGGCTGTGTCTCACCTGACTCTGATCGGTCATCAGCAGGGTATTTATACCCAGCCTCGCCCTGTGCTCAGTGTCAAGTCTTTGATCCTGTGATCCTGTTTCGTACCAGTGTTCCTGTTTCATCGGCTTTGTATTATTGGCTTCTGACTACGTTTATCCTGACCTCTGGCATCCTTTGACCTCGGCTATCCCTCGACTATCCTGCTGGTTCAGTCCTTGCCTGTACTGCGTATTGGTACTTTATCCTGCACAGACCCACAGGCCGGGTGAATTCTTACCTGACCACCTTGGCCTGTGGCTATCTGCAAGGGTGAGCAACATATCTGCGCTACAGACTCCCAACTCAGGTAAGACCCGGACATAAACATAACAAGGAGAAGACAGAACTTCACAGCAGTGCAGCGTAAAGCAATAAAACTTTGGCTGACCGTTAAATCACACTGAATGAACTCTTCCACTGCTGGCTACAATTCTCATAGGCAAGCTATCCTATTATATTGCAATTTTACAATTAAAGTAATGTTCATACCAGTCATTTGATCATTCCTCTGTCCATCCAATAAGAAACTCTAGCAGTTTTTACGTTTGCAGAATTTTAACTTTTCTAATTAAGATTCACTATCTTATATCAGAAAAAGTCAATACCTCTGGATAAAAATTTGGTTTTTTAACATTTGGCAAATTTACCGTTAATATATCGTTATCTTTATTCCACCTGCAGGAATGGAATTTTTATAACCATATATTCCTTAGCTAATTATGATTTCTAATAATTAAAATCTGACCAATATTTATCCAGATATATATTCCTGCTAACAGTACAAATTAATTAATTTAATATAATTAAATACAACCAGCATAATTGCCAGTTATGTTGTAGATTTTCTATCAGATGTATGGATATATTCCAGGAATTTTGAATGCAAGTATGATAAGAGGGTTGTATTAGTTGGAAAAGGTAATAGTAAGAATTAGGTGTGTCCAATAGAGATGTCCCAAATAGTTCGCTGGCGAATAGTTCCTGGCGAACATAGCTTGTTCGCATTCGCCACAGCGAGCGAACATATGCGATATTCGGTCCGCCCCCTATTCGTCATCATTGAGTAAACTTTGACCCTGTACCTCACAGTCAGCAGACACATTCCAGCCAATCAGCAGCAGACCCTCCCTCCCAGACCCTCCCACCTCCTGGACAGTATCCATTTTAGATTCATTCGGAAGCTGCATTCTTAGTGAGAGGAGGGACAGTGTAGCTGCGGCTGATTTAATAGGGAAATTGATAGCTAGGCTAGTGTATTCAGTGTCCACTTCAGTCCTGAAGGACTCATCTGATCTCTGCTGAAAGGACAGCACCCCAAAAAGCCAGTTTTAGGGCTAGAACATCAGTCTGCTTTTATTTATTTTTTTCCTGTGTAATCTAATTGCAGTTGCCTGCCTGCCAGCGTGTGTGTCAGGCTCACAGCGTATACTGTGCCCACTTGCCCAGTGCCACCACTCATATCTGGTGTCACAATAGCTTGCATTTAAAAAAAAAAAAAACTTTTTTGACTGTGAAATAATAGCAGTCAGTTTCCTTCACACGTGTGCGTTTCAGGGCCTGCCAGGGCACAGTGTCACACCAGTGCAACTCATATCTGGTGTAACAGTAGTGTACATTTAAAAAAAAAAAAATTACATTTTGACTGTAACAGACTGAATAGCAGTTAGTTGTCTGCAAGCGTGTGTCAGGCATACAGCGTCTACTCTGCCAACTTCTGCCAATGCACAGTGCCACTCATATCTGTTGTCACAGTAGCTTGCACGCATAGTACCACTAATCGAGAAAAAAAAAGACAGGCAGAGGCAGGACACCCTGCAGGGGCCGTCGTGGTCGTGGTGCTGTGATTCCCTTTGGCCCTAGAATAATGCCCAGTGTTCAGAGGACACGTACCCTGAATTCGAAAAGTTCTGAGGACATAGTTGACTGGCTAACACAGGACACCCAATCTTCTACAGCTTCCGCTCGGAATCTTGACGCACCATCCTCCTCCAGCTTAGCTTCGGACACCTCTCAAGTTACCACTCGCCCGCCTGCCGCCACCACCAACACTAGCACCACAGCCGCTTCACTTTATCTGTCAGAGGAGTTATTTACACATCAGTTGGAAGAAATGAGTGATGCACAACCATTATTGCCAGAGGATGTAGATAACAGGGATATGTCTCAGTCAGGCAGCATTACACACATGGACGTACGATGTGATGATGATGTTGTACCCGCTGCTGCTTCCTTTGCTGAGTTGTCAGATACAAGTGAAGCGGTTGATGATGACGATGCGTCCATGGATGTCACGTGGGTGCCCGCTAGAAGAGAAGAAGAACAGGGGGAAAGTTCAGATGGGGAGACAGAGAGGAGGAGGAGACGAGTTGGAAGCAGGGGGAGGTCGTCGCAAGGAGCTAGTGGCACAGTCGGTTAGCATGCATTGGCACCCGGGGTCAGCCAGACAGCACGCCAATTAACGCATGCTGTTGCCACCACCAGAATGCCGTCATTGCAGAGCTCAGCAGTGTGGCATTTTTTTTGTGTGTGTCTGCCTCTGAAAACAGCGATGCCATTTGCAACCTGTGCCAAAAGTAACTGAGTCGTGGGAAGTCCAACACCCACCTAGGTACAACTGCTTTGCTAAGGCACATGATTGCACATCACAAACGCCTATGGGATCAACACATGAGTACAAGCAGCACAAAAACTCAAAGCCGCCATCCTCCTCCTGGTCCAGCATCTTCAGCCACGTCAACCACTGCTGTCCTCCTTGCCCCCTCTCAACCATCAGCCACTCCGTCTCTCGCCTTGAGCAGTTCCTGCTCATCTGCCCACAGTCAGGTGTCTGTCAAGGACATGTTTGAGCGTAAGAAGCCAATGTCACAAAGTCACCCCCTTGCCTGGCATCTGACAGCTGGCTTGTCTGAACTCTATGCTTTGTGCATAAGTACCCAGGCTTACAGGACGTCCTGAAGCAGGCCAGGAAGGTGTGTTGCCATTTCAGGCATTCCTACACGGCCATGGCGCACTTTTCAGATATCCAGTGGCGAAACAACATGCCAGTGAGGCGCTTGATTTGCGAGAGCCCGTAATATCATTTTGCCTTTTGAGGAGGTGACAAACCTAGTCAGTTGCACCGAAGGCACCATCAGCGACATCATACCATTTGTTTTCTTCCTGGAGCGTGCCCTGCGAAGAGTGCTGGATCAGGCCGTACATGAGCGTGAAGAGGAAGAGTTGTGGTCACCATCACCAGCAGAAACAGCCTTATCAGCATTGCTTGCTGGACCTGCGGCAATGCTGGAAGAGGATTGTGAGGAAGAGGAGTCAGAAGAGGAATGTGGCTTTGAGGAGGAGGAGGAAGACCAACCACAACAGGCATCCCAGGGTGCTCGTTGTCACCTATCTGGTACCCGTGGTGTTGTACGTGGCTGGGGGAAGAACATACCTTCAGTGAGATCCCTGAGGATGAGGAATGGGACTGGAGTAGCTCGGCATCCAACCTTGTGCAAATGGGGTCTTTCATGCTGTTGTGCCTGTTGAGGGACCCTCGTATAAAAAGGCTGAAGGAGAACGACCTGTACTGGGTGACCACGCTACTAGACCCCCGGTATAAGCAGAAAGTGCATGAAATGTTACCGAATTACCGTAAGTCGGAAAGGATGCAGCAGTTCCAAAATAAATTAAAAAGTATGCTTTACACAGCGTATAAGGGTGATGTCACAGCACAACGGGAATCTAACAGGGGAAGAGGTGAAAGTAATCCTCCTCCTCCCACGACCACGCCGGAAAGGACAGGATGCTTTACAGACGTGTTCTTGATGGAGGACATGCAGAGCTTTTTAAGTCCTACGCATCGCCACAGCCCTTTGGGGTCCACCCTAAGAGAACGACTCGACCGACAGCAGACTACGTTGCCTTAACTGCAGATATCGACACTCTGAGGAGCGATGAACCCCTTGACTACCTGGTGTGCAGGCTTGACCTGTGGCCTGAGCTATCCCAATTTGCGATAGAACTTCTGGCCTGCCCCGCTTCAAGTGTCCTCTCAGAAAGGACCTTCAGTGCAGCAGGAGGTATTGTCACTGAGAAGAGAAGTCGCCTAGGTCAAAAAGTCTAGATTACCTCACCTTTATTAAGATGAATGAGGGATGGATCCCGAAGGGACTGACAGTGGGCGATACATTCGACTAAAAAAGGCCTGATGAGGGGGACATAACAGGGATTAAACTGATAAGAATAGTACTACTTAACACACCACTCCTATCTGGTGGCACATTAGATTGCACGCGCAGTGCCCCAAATTTGAAGTAGGAGGACCGACCAAGTATCTTTTTCCATCTCCCGGTTCCTAAAATCGATGCCATATACACGTCCCCTGATAGGGGACGTAACAGGGATTAAACTGATAGGAATAGTACTACTTAACACACCTTATAATAACGCAGAGAGAGGCAATGCAGAGAGAGGAGTCTGAAGAAGAGGAGTCAGAGGAGGAAGGTGGCTTTGAGGAGGTGGAAGACCAAACACAGCAGGCGTCCCAGGGGGCTTGTTGTCACCTTTCGGGGACCGTTGGTGTTGTACGTGGCTGGGTGGAGGAAGAGACCTTCAATGACATTAGGGAGGACAAGGAACAGGACATGGCTAGCTTGGTATCCAACCTTGTGCAAATGGGGAGTTTGCGGTTGTGCAAATGGACTGTTTGCGGTTGTTTGCGGTGCGTTAAACGGGGAGCTTGGTCTGTCACTGTGAAGCGGGCGTAACCCTTACACTACCTGATCGATACAACATCATACCTGATGTTTTAATGCACATTATTCCAAACAATTTAGGAATGTTAGGTGATTTATGCCCTTTATGGATTAAAACCAGACTCTGCATCAACTATGTAATTTTCCATGGGAGTTTTGCCATGGATCCCCTCCGGCATGCCACAGTCCAGGTGTTAGTCCCCTTGAAACAACTTTTCCATCACTATTGTGGCCAGAAAGAGTCCCTGTGGGTTTTAAAATTTGCCTGCCTATTGAAGTCTATGGCGGTTCGCCCGGTTCGCACGTTCGCGAACATTTGCGGAAGTTCTCCGTTCGCGAACGGAAAATGTTATGTTCGGGACACCTCTAGTGTCCAAGAGAGTGAGAGTTTCTTGAGTGTAGTCCAAGAGTCAGAATGTGTAAGTGCCAGACATTTTGAGAGTTTGAGAGTCAGAATATGTTTCAAAGAGTGTTCGACTTTTTAAAGGGGAAAACTCTCTGTACATCACTAGTTGATAGGACCAATAGGGAATTGTAGGCGTGTCTTCCTTACAGACTATCATTTAGATATTGGTCAGTAGGTGGCGCAATTACATCACGAAAAATTATTGTCAGGGGGTCAATTTACCTTTTTGCATAATGGGTTAACTGAAATTGGTGATACGTTTGACGTAATTTTCTTATCTTTTTATGGATAGCCGTCCATCAAAAACATGTCACTTCAAAACATTGGTTCACTCTTATACCAGAGTGTCTGCAATTTGGTATCATAATTTTAGAATTGACACCTCCTAACCTTAATTTCACCCTTTCTCTTACAATGGAACTAGTAATGTTCCGTGAGTTTTTTTTTATTTTTTATTTTTAAACACACATTTACCAAACATCCCAAAAGTACCTTAAAAATACATAAAAAACAATAAAAGTTACATCCCCTGATCGCCCCGATCTTGGTGACCAACATATCCAAAAATCACCTAGATCGGTTCAGGAATTCAGGGGTTCAGGAATCCAACCGTTCGCATGGTCCCCTAGCCGAAAATAGTTCCAGGGCTTTCGCGGCTAAGTCCCCCTGAAGTCTATTCACGGTTTTGGTCCATGTGAACGACCGCTAGGGAGCTAGCGTTTGATTCTATGCGCACTAATGGAAAGTGCCGAACCAGGGGGAATAAAATATAGGTCTTTACAGTTGCTGACCTGCCCCATAGTCGGTGGGCAGGGGGCTGGCAAGCAGACTCCTCCAGGAGCTTGTGGCAAACTCACGAGGACAGGGGAGCTTGTCACACAAAGTTATGCACTTCGGCATCAAGAATGCACAAGCAACGTATACCCTTAATGGAAGTGAATTAGAGATAACCACACACGAGAAGGACTTGTGAATTGTTATAGACAGCAAACTATGCAACAATGTGCAATGTCAATCAGCAGTGGCTAAGGCCAGTAAGGTATTGTCATGCATGAAAAAGGGCATTAATTCTCGGAATATCATTTTGCCTCCTTATAAATTGCTGGTAAGACCACATCTTGAATATGCTGCGCAATTTTGGGCACCAGTTCTAAATAAGGATATTATGGCACTAGAAAGAGTGCAGAGGAGGGCTACAAAATTAGTAAAAGGAATGGAACATATCAGCTATGAAGAAAGGTTAACAAAATGAAACTTCTTTAGTTTAGAAAAACGTCTCCTCAGAGGGGATATGATAACATTATAGAAATATATTTATGGCCAATAAACACCATTGTGTGGAAATCTATTCACAAACAGGACTTTACATAGGACACAAGGTCATGCATTTAGACTGGAAGAAAGAAGATTTAGTCTAAGGCAAAGGAAAGGGGGTTTTACCGTAAGAACAATAAGGATATGGAATTCTCTGCCTGAAGAAGTGGTTTTTATCAGAGTCTGTACAGATGTTTAAATAGCAACTAGATGCATACTTGCAAAAACAGAATTTTCAAGGATATAATTTTTCAATGTAGGGTAAATGCTTCTTGATCCAAGGGTTAATCTGACTGCCATTCTGGGGTCAAGAGGGAATTTCTTCCTAGCTTGTTGCAAAATTGGAAGTGCTTCAAACTGGATTTTTTTTTGCCTTCTTTTGGTTCAACAGCAAAAAACAAATATGAGGAAGGCTTAACTTGATGGACACATGTCTCTTTTCAGCCTATGTAACTATGTAACTTCAAAATCTTTTTTTTTTTTTCCACCGATTTCTAAAGGCTAGCTACAAAGTGCAGAACTGAAAAATGTCTCTCACCCTTCTTTGGTTTTTTCGAGACGTACTATTTCACAATTTCTTAGGTGTGTGCAAAATTTTAAGTTTATTTTTAGGATCAATATATAGTAGCCATACAACTGAGGACCTAAATCCTTATTAGAGTGACTCAATATTTTTCTTAGAATCAAAATCATTTAGGCCAATGATTTGTTACAAAATTGTTTTTTGGGAGGGAGGATTAATAGAACATAAAGTAGATTTCCCTATGTACACCAAGGTTTTTCCTGTGGCAATAATTAGTTGTGGTTACATGGTAATATAGGTTGAAGGAAAACTCAAATATATTATGGGCAACACATTTGTATGCAGAGCAAACCTACCAGTCAATGCTTGGTTGTTTTGTTGCCTGCCTCAGAACTTCTAGCATTATTTATCCAGTGCACCCTGCCTTTGCTGGTTTTCTGACTTTTCCTTGAATTCATAGGATAAAAAACAATTTAAATATAAAAGTTTGTGTGTGACACAGCCTGGGGAATTCCATAAGGTGGAGAGGCACCCTTCCCACAGTCCCTGTCATCTGCTCAGTGGTTCTGATGCCCTTTCATGGTGCAGCACGTGTGCGCCGATGGCATGATGCTAATGACATCACAGCCCGTCCAAAATGTTTGATTTTGACTGCTTTGGTGGGTGTGGCTATAGAATTAAAGCTACAGACTATAAAAATGTAACTTAGGGCATGGATCATTGCCCTGTTGTGGTTCTTGTTTACAGTTCCCAAGAGTGCTTTTATTATCTGTGGTTTTTCTGGTGTTTTGATCTTGGCTTTTCCTGACTATTCTCCATTCTATAATTCTGTGATTCGGATATTGGTTTTAGCTTCTCTGATTTCTGGTTTCCCTGACTCAGTTTGTCCCTGACCATTCTAATTCTAACAACGTCTTAGCCCGGCCGCTTTAATGGCTGGTATACATTATCTAATCTATAACCATATACACACTGTTGGGTCACTCAGTGGACAGTGGTCTGCAACAATCTCTAGGTAGGTAATATGTGTCAAAGTAATGGGAAGTTTCCCAGTAGAACATTGCCCAGAGCATAACACTGCCTCCACCAGTCTGCCTCCTTCCCATTGTTCATCCTGCTGCCATCTCTTCCGCAAATAAACAGTGCACATGGACACCACCATCCACCTGAACTGAAAGAAAACATGATTCATTAGACCAGGCAACCTTCACCCATTGCTTCATGGTCCACTTTTGATGTTAATGTTCCAATTGAAGGCACTTTTTGGCGGTGGACAGAGGTCATCATGGGCACTCTGACAGGTCTACAGCTACACAACCAAATATGCAGCGATGCCCTGTGTGTTCTGACGCCTTTCTTCTATGACCAGCATTCTGTTTTTTTGGGTTTTTTTTTTTAGCAATTTCAGCTACAGAAGCTCTCCTTTGTGATTGGACCAGATGGACTAGCCTTCACTCTCCACTTGCATATATGAGCCCTGGGCACCTATGGCTCTGTTGTCGGTACACCAGTTGTCCTTCTTTGCACCACTTTTCATAGGTACTAACCCCTGCAACACCCCACAAGACTTACCGTTTTGGAGACGAGCTGGCCCAGTCCTCTAGCAATCACTATTTGACCCTTGTCAAAGTCACTTCTCTTGCCCATTTTTCCTGCTTCAAACACATGAAGAAATGTAAGAACTGACTGTATATTTGCAGCCTAATATATCCCACTCTTTTGACAGATGCCATTGTAATGGTATAATCCATGTATTCATATCACATGTCAGTGGTTTCAATATTATGGCCAATCAGTGCATAACATCTCCTATCTCCTATTATATATGATGACCGATGTTGCTTCTACTACAAATCGTACACTGGTTCACCTTGATGATTGGGCACTCTGTAGACTAAAAAAATATATTTTAGGATTTGTAGTTTCACAGTCAGGACTGCATGCCAATTCCTAATGTACAGAAATATAAACAGCAAAAACTATAAAAGAAATTCAAAATACTGTTCTATTAACCATGTGCTGTATGTGCACATCAAATGGAAAAAAACCAATATCCATTATAAAAAAAAAAAGTAGGTGTTTGGTGCAAATAGTTAGCTATTACCGTATATACTCGAGTATATAAGCCGAGGCCCCTAATTTTACCCCCAAAAACTGGGAAAACGTATTGACTCGAGTATAAGACTAGGGTGGGAAATGCAGCAGCTACTGGTAAATTTCTAAATAAAATTAGATCCTAAAAAAATTATATCAATTGAATTTTTATTTACAGTGTGTGTATATAATGAATGCAGTGTGTGTGTGTATGGGTGCAGTGTGTGTGTGTATGGGTGCAGTTTGTGTGTGTATGGGTGCAGTTTGTGTGTGTATGGGTGCAGTGTGTGTGTGTATGAGTGCAGTGTGTGTGTGTATGAGTGCAGAGTGTGCAGTGTATGAGTGCAGAGTGTGCAGTGTATGAATGCAGTGTGTGTATGAATGCAGTGTGAGTGCAGTGTGTGTGTGTGTGTGTGTGCGAATGTAGTGTGTATATGAGTGCAGTGTGTGTGTGTATATGAATGCAGTGTGTATATGAGTGCAGTGTGTGTGTGAATGCAGTGTGTATATGAGTGCAGTGTGTGTGAATGCAGTGTGTATATGAATGCAGTGTGTGTGTGTGTGTGTGAGTGCAGTGTGTGTGTGTGTGAATGCAGTGTGTATATGAGTGCAGTGTGTGTGTGTATGAATGCAGTGTGAGTGCAGTGTGTGTGTGTGTGAATGCAGTGTGTGAATGCAGTGTGTGTGTGTGTGTGTGTGTGTGTGTGTGTTAATGCAGTGTGTATATGAATGCAGTGTGTGTGTGTGAATGCAGTGTGTATATGAGTGCAGTGTGTATGTGTGTGTGTGTGTGTGTGTGTGATGCAGAGCCTTGGTGGGGGGTGGGCATTTTAATATATTTTTTTTTATTATTATTTTTTTTTTTATATTATTAATTTATTTATTTTTATTACTATTATACATTTTTTTGTCCCCCCTCCCTGCTTGCTAGCGTGCCAGGGAGGGGGGCTCCTTCCCTGGTGGTCCAGTTGGATTGGTAGTTCAGTGGGGGGGAGATGAGGGCTGTCAGAGAGTTTACTTACCTCTCCTGCAGCTCCTGTCAGCTCTCTCCTCCTCCGCGCCGTCCGGTCAGCTCTTGTCAGCTCACACTGTAAGTCTCGCGAGAGCCGCGGCTCTCGCGAGATTTACACTGGGAGCTGACCGAGGTGCTGAACTGACGGCGCGGAGGAGGAGAGAGCTGCAGGAGAGGTAAGTAAACTCTCTGACAGCCCCCACAGCCCCAGTCTGTATTATGGCAATGCAAATTGCCATAATACAGACTATTGACTCGAGTATAAGCCGAGTTGGGGTTTTTCAGCACAAAAAATTTATCGAGTATATACGGTACATTGTTAAAATTGTTACATAAAAAAACAACAATAATCATGATATAAGGGGAAGATTAATCTTCACCTAGCCAGGTTTTTTTTGTTTTTTTTTTATCTCTATTTATATATTTTATTTTGATCCAAGTAAAAATAATAAAGAAGCAGATCATAAGAGTTACAGAATAGAAATTCGATTAAAGGCATATGATAAAAAGTACAATGATTACAATAAGTGGTGGAACAGTGTTCACATAACCCAGTGTAGGATTTACATTGAGTTGCAGTATACCATGTGGAGGTACACATACAGTTTGGATGTTGGAGAGAGAGCTCTACACAATGGGTTAAATGAGTCATAAAATAACAATTAACGTCTGGATCTAGACTGAAAAATGAAAATAGTAACATTAATCAGGGTATCATGCCAACCATAACATTTCCTTCAATAGCTGTAAGAGCATATCAAGAGGTTCATGCGGTCTCGTTAGAGTTGGAGAGGTGTGTGAGAGGATTATGTACCTTGTGTCCTCTGACAGATGAATTCAGCTGCACAGCTGCGACCACCACCTGGCTAGGTTTTAATAAACTTACTCTGTACATTATAAACCAAAAAGTTATCCTCCTATCCTTTGCTGGGTAACATTCTCAGATCATGTTGAACACTATAATAACACTGCAAATTGCCATTGAACAAGAAAAGTGGTGAAATTACACAGCCTGCTTTTAAGATGCTTCCGCTTTTTTACACTTTCTCAATGAGGTTTCAGGATAATTGTGCCTCCGTTTTGCTGCAAATGATGACTGTAGTTATACATTACCCTGTAGTAAAGCAGCATGCCTCAATAATTTCTATCATTATTTTACCACCTAATGAGTGAAATTGTTTGCAGGCAGATGAAATTAAATTGTAAGCTCTGTTGGCTTCAACAACAGGTACCGTTCATGAAGATCTGCACGGAACCAATGAATTGGGAAAAAAAAAATTAACAATTTTTCATGGAAAAAAATAGTGAATATTAACTGCATGTTCTTACTGCAAAGGCCCAGTGCTGAGGCTTTACAAGCTAAAACAGTATGCATAAAGTCATCAGTGAATATTCTGATGAGCGTTTGGGGAGAAATTGAGAAGACATGCGCCAATCTCTTACAACTTTGGCACACTGTCTCAGAAGAATACATTAAATGAACTACATCATTAATATTACCTTACACTTAATCTTCTAAACTGCATTGTTCTTTTAAATCATCAGCCGGTGTCATAAAATTCTGAATATAATTATTTGTATTTTTGTGTTTTGCTTTTTTTTTGTTTGTTTTTTTAAATATTGTCCTGGCACTATAATGGTCCTTTAATGTTGATGAATGTCTTATTGATCAGGAGGAGCTATGTAGAGCTCTAAAACTTCCACACAAATAAAAAAAAATATTAAAATTAAGAATGATAAAACTTCCACAAATGACTTCAATTGCAGAAGAACAAACGACCAACAATATAACCAGTTCCCTCGTGGTTAGAGGTGGGTCTGTAGAAGATCCAATCTCTTCTTTTGTGTCATGACTTTGCAGTATAGTGGGTTTTGCTGTTGTTGTTATTTATTTTAAACTATTTGAGCTGCTAGTGAGGCTTTCTTAATATATATTTTCAACACTTATGGAACTGACTGGCTGCTATTTGACAGATAGATTTCACAAGTAATCTGTCAAGCAACACTTGACAACTAATCAACATCAAGATGGCTTAAAGGTCATATCAAGATGGCTGCAAACAACTTTTTTAAAGTTGAGACATAATCTTTTATTCCAATACTTGACAGTATGTGAATAATGCAGGTATGGGCTGGCTTCAAGCACCTGTCTTGATTTAATTTTTTGAGTTTCATTTTTTAACATAAGTTGGCAATAATAGAGACTCTGATTCAGGGGTCACGGTGTTGACCTGTGGATCAGTGTCTAAATTGCCCTAAATTACTCTCCCTAAATGGGGAATAACCCTCAAAGAATGCAAAAGAAGGAAAAATTAGGACTTAGAGGTCCTGGACAGGAGAGTAATAAAAATGGGGAGGAGTCCCTACCTTTAATAGTCCTAAGGCAAAACAGGTTAAAAAATGAACAGGAAAAAACGGAGTCTAGGGTAATAGAAAGGATGTGTCTTAGCGCATCCAGACCAATTCAATATCCAGCTAAAGACAGCCTGGCTAATCCTCAAAGTGCCGTGCAAGCCTAGGCTGCATAAATGAAAGCTAATGGATAAAATAGATCAGGTAGGTAGAGGGAAAACTAGTATCACTGGGCTGAATAAGAGAGATATAGATTCCTCTCAAGGGGGATAACTTCCCAACACCAAAACCCAAACATAAACCACTAATGAGAGTGTCCTGTCCCTATTTATCTCGGCACTGTCGTAAACCAAAAGTGCCTACCTGCACACCTCTCCCTTCCTGTTCAGGTAACTAAAAATGGATTAAATTAAGTAAATTCATAACTCCATAAGTGCTACCAAAACGTGAAAAAAGTAAATAAGAAAGAAATATAAATAAATAAATAGAAGCTCGACACGTGTTTTGGCGTTCTAGCACGCCGTCGTCAGGCACAATAAATTTTGGAATGACCTTGTATCGGTTTATATACCAGTTGTAGCAATCAGCTTGTTAAGTATTGACTGCTGAATGTGTTCCACGTGTGCTTCTTCTGCCTTTTTTCCAGCCTGCTGATTGGTCTCTAATCGGTAAAGACCAACCATGTATTACTAAAATGTCCATCACATTGCATGTGATCATGATGTGTTCAAGGGGGCGTGGCGGCAGAGTACATCAATTGGACTGGCACAGAGACTGCGGTCCCATCAGTGGTTAGGGTTGTTCTCCCCCTCACCTGGTATCTCCGGCTGCGGTGGGAGAGGGAGGCCAGCTGCCCCCACTTCCCAGGACACTGGTTGCTGTAAGGTGGAGGGATCTACCATCACCTCCTCCTGAAACTCAGGCCGCTGCTGGGGAGGGAGACCTGTTGTCTCCTCTCCCTGTATACGGTACTGCCGCTGGGGACCTGGACCTTGGTCCCATCTCCGCTGGCCATCTGTGTGTGTCCCCAGGACAAGTCTATGAGGTCGCCCACCTCTGGTACCTCCGGCTGCTGTTGGAGAGGGAGGCCGGTTGCCTCCCCTCCCCAGGACGCTGTTTGCTGTACGGTGGAGGGATCTACCATCACCTCCTCCCGGAACTCAGGCCGCCGCTGGGTAGAGAGACCGGTTGTCTCCTCTCCCTGTGAGATGCACTGCCGCTGGGGATCTGGGCCGGGTACCCGGCATCCCTGTAGGGCCGGTGGAGAGACCTCGGTCCCATCTCCACCTGCCATCTGTGGGTCTTCCCAGGACCGTTCTATTAGGTTGCTCACCTCTGGGGCTGGTTGGACAGAAGAGGGTACGGTGTCCAGGTAATCCTCTGGGCTGAGGGACGGTGGTTGGGTTAAGTTGAACAGTTGATAGTAATCCTGTTCTATCTCCCATTCGATTGTGATCAGGCGGGTGATATCTGGTTCTAGTCCAGTAGCATCAGGGAGCTCCAGTGCATGCAATCGCCATCCCCTGATGTCCCAATACTGGGACTCCTTGGTGCTGCCAAAGTCACTGTCCTCCTCCAATGCCTCCCATAACAGACCAGGGCCATCATAGTCACTGCCCTCTGGCCTCTCACTCTCCGCCACCCAGGGGCACCTCTGGACCGAGTACCACCGTAGCGCCCGGTAAGCTTCATCTAGCCACAGTTCTTTTCTGTTTAACCTCTGCAGTTCCAGCACCCACTCTCTCTGGGGCAGATACCCTAGGAAGGGCATTCTCAGCGCTACTTGTTTCTGACTGCGCTGTGCTTCACTTGGGAGATTCTCTCCCCATGGACCTCGTGTCCACTCCAAGGCCTCCTGCCAGAGATCTTGCGTATCCCATCTCTCCAGGCCAGCTCCTCCTCGGCTGAAATAGGGCCACACTCCTGGGCCAATGCATTTTGTAGTCTCCATAGGAACTCCTCCTCGTAGGGTGACGCTACCCGGGGGCTAGCTTGCTCCATCCCTTTGAGTTCCTCCGAAGCCAGGGGCGCTGCACGAGTGCTAGCATTGCCCTCAATTATAAATCCGTAACTCCACACGTTACTGGGAGCCGAAGGTGTCGTCCTTCCTCCCCAGTGGCAGTGTGAGTTACAGGGAGCCGAAGGCATCGTCCTTCCTCCCCAGTGGCAGGGTGAGTTCCAGGGAGCCGAAGGTGCTGTCCTTCCTCCCCAGCGGCAGTGTGAGTGCCAGGGAGCCGAAGGTGTCGTCCTTCGTGGCAGTGTGAGTTCCAGGGAGCCAAAGGTGCCGTCCTTCCTCTCCAGCGGCAGTGTGAGTTCCAGGGAGAGAAGACAACCGGTCTTCCTCCCCAGTGGCAACTTATCCCACAAAGGGGAGAAACTAATCTCCCAGAAGGTGCAGATGGTACCGTGGTCTCTGCACCCGACCTACAGGGATGCTGGACAGCCTGTCCAGATCCCCAACTACCCTCGCAGGGACACCAGGAGGAGGGGGTAGGTACTATTTTCCCATCACAGCCAAGGCCTAACCCAGCTGCTCCAGCAGAAGTGCTGACATCGGGGCAGAGCGCAGTTGGCCTCTGCCCCCCCAAGCCCCCGCAGCGTGTTACCCAGTGACCTCAGAGGAATACCCAGGGGCAGTAACTGTTTGTTGTGGGTGGGCTGCTCTTGTACCTTACTGTTGTGGGTGGGTTGTCAGACTAACTCAGGCACCGACCGACAGAAGGTCAGGTATCTGGTTAGTCTACCCCCCAAAGAGGAGATATATGGTGAAAGTGACCTCGCCACTGGTTTTTGGAGAGGCCTGTTTGCCAGCCTCCTGCCCTGCGACTATGGCCCTGGGATGTATTGCCCTTCTAGGAACTGATTTGGGCATATTGTATTTTATTATACTGCTGCTGGCCCTTTAAGAACCATCCTGGGACATACTGTGGAGTTACTGGGTGGCCACCATTTCATGTATTAGAGGCACATGGTGAGAACAATGGATGAAGCACATGGTGAGAACAATGGATGGCGGCCATTTTAACTCACAGACACTGTTTGGACTTTTCTACACAGTGCCATCTCGACGGTATTTGGTGCACAAAGACATAGTGCAGTAGTTTTAAACTATACAACAGGGGACACATTATACAGTAATTATTTTTCCTATAGCCTGTATATGTTCTGCGGAATCTGCATTAAACTGTATCTTCCAAACTACTGAACGGATCTGGGTGAATTTTGGATATGTGGTTCACCCAGACCCCCCCCCGGTTCCGAGGATATTATGGGGTTATTGCATGTTTGGGGTCCCTGTGATATGTTTCATAAAACTGTATTTCTCTGCCTGTGATAATTATATTACCCATTGTGTTCAGTAATCATATCACAGGCAGAGGGGAGGATTTTGTGTGGGAGTGTCTGTGTGTATTGTACGGATTGATTGGTTGTATTTCCAAACCCTGTGGGCAGTACTATGTTTGTGGATTGTGAATAAAAGAGGCTGTATGTGCCAGTACAGTCAGTTCTGCTTGACCCAAAAATGAAGTGTTGTCTTGTTATTGGGGGAATTGGATTGTATGCTGATTGCCAGGAGTGTAAGCTGATTGAATGCTTTTCCTGTTCAGCGGTTTACAGCATTCATATGCTTGAGAGCATTTGTATGCTGCTCCGGTTTGGTGGTTGTGGTGTCTGCTGCAGTGCTTGGAGTCCTCAGGAAGCGCTAGGAACATCCTTCAACGGAGGTACCCAGGGGCGTATTAGCCGCGAGGCAAACAAGGCATTTGCCTTGGGCGGCATTTTCCAGGGGGCAGCAAAAAAAGCCGCCCCAAATGCCCAAGGCAAATGTCTTGTTAGCCTTGCGGCTAACAGACATGCTGGGCGGTCGGGCGGCGCTGCTGGGCGGCCAGCGAGGGAGCACTTCCTCTGAGCTGTCTGCTCAGCTCCCTCGCGCGCCGCACAGTGAGGCTGGGAGCCGGAATATGACGTCATATTCCAGCTCCGCTTCCCAGCCTCACTCTGCGGCTGGCAAGGGAGCTGAGCAGACAGCTCAGAGGAAGTGCTCCCTCGCCGGCCGCCCAGCAGCGCCGCCCGACCGCCCAGCAGCCACTGGACCACCAGGGAGAAAGATGACCCCTCCCCCCCCCAGCATTCCCAAAGGTAAGGAGAGGCTGGGGGGGGTTAAGTAAAAAAAAAAAGTGTTAATGTGTCGGTGTGTCTGTTAGTGTGAGTGTGTGTGTGTCTGTTAGTGAGTGTGTCTGTTAGTGAGTGTGAGTGTGTGTGTTTCTGTTAGTGAGTGTGAGTGTGTGTGTCTGTTGGTGAGTGTGAGTGTGTGTGTGTGTGTGTGTCTGTTAGAGAGTGTGTGTGTGTGTTAGTGAGTGTGTGTTTGTCTGTTAGTGTGTGTGTGTGTGTTAGTGAGTGTGTGTGTATGTTAGTGTGTGTATGTTAGTGTGTGTGTGTGTGTGTGTCTGTTAGTGTGTGTGTCTGTTAGTGTGTGTGTGTCTGTGTCTATTAGTGTGTGTGTCTGTTAGTGTGTGTCTATAAGTGTGTGTGTCTGACTGTGTGTGTGTTTGCCTGTGAGTGTGTGTGTATGTTAGTGAGTGTGTGTGTCTGCTAGTTTGTGTCTGCTAGTGAGTGAGTGTGAGTGTGTCTGTTACTGAGTGTGAGTGTGTCTGTTAGTGTGTGTGTGTGTTTCTGTTAGCGAGTATGTGTTTCTGTTAGCTAGTGTATGCGTATCTGTCAGTGAATGTGTGTGTGTGTGTATTTAGAATGCGGAGCGGGGTAAAGGTTGGGTGGGGTGGAGCACGGGGGGGGCGCCTGAGTGTTGTCCCGCCTAGGGCAGCACAAAACCAGGATACACCACTGGAGGTAGTGTTAAATTGGGGAGGGCAGTGTGTTAATTTGAGGGAGGAGGCTAGTGTATTCATTTGAGGGAGGGGTCACTGTATTAATTAGGGGGAGGGAGAGGGCCAGTGCATTAAATTCGGGGAGGGAGTGGGGGCTGTATATTAGAGGTGGGAGGGGGCAATGTGTTAAATTAGGGGGGATGGGAGGGCAGTGCATTAATTTGGGGAGGAAGGAGGGAAGTGTATTAAATTGGGGGAAGAAGGGGGCAGTGTATTGGAGTGGTGGGAGGGGGGCAGTGTGTTAAACTGAGGGAGGGAGGGGGGCAGTGTATTAATATGGGGGAGTGGGGGCAGTGTATTCAATTAGAGTGGAGTGAGGAGGGGCAGTGTATTGGGTCTGCATGATGGTTAGATTGGGTCTGCATGAGTTTCACATGCTTGGCATAATGGGTACAGATGGAAGCCTATAGTTTAAACATTTTAGGCTGTCAGTTGTTCAAATCCCTATTTGCTGCTTAAATTCAGGCCTGGAATCTGTCTCTATGGCTGTTCAGTATGTTTTACCTCCTTAGGTAAGTGCATTAGCAATTTAGATTCAATACTATTATAGGCACCTGGGTTTCTGTTCTTTTAGTTCCTCCTAGTTGCTTACATTAGGCTTCCTTTTAACAAATAGGTCACATTTAGGAGGTTTGTGTGGTGAGCATTTAGTTGAGTTCCTGCATGCAATAATGCAATGATGCTTATTACAAAAGAGTGCTGATAGTTCGATAATGCTTTTATCGTGTCTGTATAAAGTCTGCCTGAAATCACAGTCATGAAGACAGTGAAGAGGCCAATACAAGGTAAGAGCAAGCTTCCCTGTGTGACTGATTGAAGTACAAAAATGTATATGTCATGGGTTTTAAAACCTGAAGCAAAGTCTATGCAGACACGCAGTGGCGGCTCTAGACTTTATGAGGCCTTAGGCGAAAGTCAAACAAGAGGCCCCCACTAAAACACATAGTTAAAAAACATATCGTGTGTATAATGAGCTGTTGTTATATTATACGACAGGCTTGCAGCACTGGATACAGAGATTTACTCTCTGTATTCACTGTTGGGGTGAGTATGGCACGGTTGAAGGAGAATGCGTACCAGGGCAAGGGGAAGTGAGAGTGACAGGATGAGGGAGGGTTATGTGACAGGGTGAGTGTGGCATGTTTAGGCAGGATGAGTGACAGGATAGGAGAAGTTAATGTGACAGGGTGAGTGTGGAAGAGCGAGAGCCGGTAATTGTGGTATGGATGGAGAGGGTGAGAGCAACAAGATTAGGAGAGGTTAATGTGAGCGAGGCTGGGTGTAGGGGGCATGACAGCATGTGGGGGTGACAGTGTGGGGGTGGCTGTATGTGTGTGGAATTGGGACGGTGGGTAGGTGAGAGTGTGGGAGGCAGTGTTGAAAAGGGTGACAGTGTGTGCAGGGGCAGTGTGTGGAAGGAGTGACTGTATGTATGGTGACAGTGTTGGGGGCTGACAATATGGGGTGCAAGTGTGTGAAAGGGTAACAGGGTGAGGGAGCAGTGTAGAGGAATGTGACAGTGAGGAGGAAGATGACAGTGTGGGGTGGCAGTGTGGAGGATGGTGACAGTGTGTGACAGTGTGGGGGGACAGGGTGTGTGACAGTGTGGGAGGGCAAGGTGCGTGGGACAAAATGTAGAGAGGCCAGGGTGAGGGGGGGGGGGGTGTGTGTACGACAGTGTAGGGGGGGGGGGGCAGTGTGTACGACAGTGTAGGGGGGGAAGGGTGTGTGACAGTGTGGGGGAGCAGGGTGTGTGACAGTGTGGGGGAGCAGGGTGTGTGACAGTGTGGGGGAGCAGGGTGTGTGACAGTGTGGGGGAGCAGGGTGTGTGACAGTGTGGGGGAGCAGAGTGTGCGACAGTGTAGGAGGGCAAGGTGTGTGGGACAAAGTGTAGAGAGGCCAGGGTGTGCGACAGATGAGGGGGCAGTGTGTACGACAGTGTAGGGGGGGCAGTGTGTACGACAGTGTAGGGGGGGAAGGGTGTGTGACAGTGTGGGGGAGCAGGGTGTGTGACAGTGTGGGAGGGCAAGGTGTGTGACAGTGTGGGAGGGCAAGGTGTGTGGGACACAGTGTAGAGAGGCCAGGGTGTGCGACAGCATGAGGGGGCAGTGTGTACGACAGTGTGGGGGGGGGAAGGGTGTTTGACCGTGTGGGTGGCAAAGTGTGTGGAAGACAGTGTGGGGGAGCAGGGTGTGTGACAGTGTGGGGGGCAGTGTTTGTGACAGTGGGGGGCAATTTGTGTGAGAGAAAGTGTGGGGTGCAGGGTGTGTGAGAGTGATTGAGTCAGTGGAGGAGGCAGAATGTGTGGGAGACAGTGTGGGGGACAGGGTATGTGGTGGTCAGTGTGGGGGTCAGGATATGTGGGGTGCAGTGTGGGGGGGTTAGGGTATGTGGTGGTCATTGTGGGGGGCAGGGTATGTGGTGGTCAATGTGGGGGACAGTTTCTGTGGTGGTCAGTGTGGGGGCAGTGTATGTGGTGGTCAGTGTGTTCGTCAGTGTGGGGCGCAGTGTATGTGGTGGTCATCAGTGTGGGGGCAGTGTAAGTG